>NC_068449.1:5919909-5974909 GCF_023373465.1 Oncorhynchus keta
ATATACAGTACACAATGTTTCAGCTGCAGCAGACTAGTCAAGTTGAAGGCTGATGATGAAGGCTGTTGATGAAGGCTGATGATGAAGGCTGTTGATGAAGGCTGTTGATGAAGGCTGATGATGAAGGCTGTTGATGAAGGCTGATGATGAAGGCTGTTGATGAAGGCTGTTGATGAAGGCTGATGATGAAGGCTGTTGATGAAGGCTGTTGATGGAGGCTGTTGATGAAGGCTGATGATGGAGGCTGTTGATGAAGGCTGTTGATGAATGCTGATGATGAAGGCTGATGATGAAGGATGATGATGAAGGCTGTTGATGAAGGCTATTGATGAAGGCTGTTAATGAAGGCTGATGATGAAGGCTGTTGATGGAGGCTATTGATGAAGGCTGATGATGAAGGCTGTTGATGAAGGCTGTTGATGAAGGCTGATGATGGAGGCTATTGATGAAGGCTGATGATGGAGGCTGTTGATGAAGGCTGTTGATGAAGGCTGATGATGAAGGCTGATGATGAAGGCTGATGATGGAGGCTGTTGATGAAGGCTGTTGATGAAGGCTGATGATGAAGGCTGATGATGAAGGCTGATGATGAAGGCTGTTGATGAAGGCTGATGATGAAGGCTATTGATGAAGGATATTGATGAAGGCTGTTGATGAAGGTTGATGATCAATGCTGATGATGAAGGCTGTTGATGAAGGCTGTTGATGAAGGCTGTTGATGAAGGCTGATGATGAAGGCTGTTGATGAAGGCTGTTGATGAAGGCTGATGATGGAGGCTATTGATGAAGGCTGATGATGGAGGCTGTTGATGAAGGCTGTTGATGAATGCTGATGATGAAGGCTGATGATGAAGGATGATGATGAAGGCTGTTGATGAAGGCTATTGATGAAGGCTGTTAATGAAGGCTGATGATGAAGGCTGTTGATGGAGGCTATTGATGAAGGCTGATGATGAAGGCTGTTGATGAAGGCTGTTGATGAAGGCTGTTGATGAAGGCTGATGATGGAGGCTATTGATGAAGGCTGATGATGGAGGCTATTGATGAAGGCTGATGATGGAGGCTGTTGATGAAGGCTGTTGATGAAGGCTGATGATGAAGGCTGATGATGAAGGCTGATGATGGAGGCTGTTGATGAAGGCTGTTGATGAAGGCTGATGATGAAGGCTGATGATGAAGGCTGATGATGAAGGCTGTTGATGAAGGCTGATGATGAAGGCTATTGATGAAGGATATTGATGAAGGCTGTTGATGAAGGTTGATGATCAAATCACATTGTATTGGTCACATAAACCAAATACAACAGGTAATCAAATATAATAAACATGTAAATGTTTTAAAAACACTAAAGGTTGATTGATTTTTGTTACACCTTACCCTGAAATGCTTACAAGCCCTAAACCAGCAATGCAGTTATAAGAAAATAGAGTTAAGAAAATATTTACTGAATAAAGTAAAGTAAAACAAGTAACCCAATACTGAGTCAATGTGTGGGGGTAAGAGTAAAGTGACTATTCATAGATAATAAACAGCGAGTAGCAGCAGGGGTGGGAGGGGCACACAATGCAATTAGTCCGGGTAGCCATTTGATTACCTGTTCAGTAGTCTTATGGCTTGGGGGTAAAAACTGTTGAGAAGCCTTTGTGTCCTAGACTTGGCACTTCGGTACCACTTGCCATGCAGTAGCAGAGAGAACAGTCTATGACTGGGGTGGCTGGGGTCTTTGACAATTCTTAGGGCCTTCCTCTGACACCGCCTGGTGTAGAGGTCCTGGATGGCAGGAAGCTTAGCCCCTGTGATGTACTGGGCCGTACACACTACCCTCTGTAGTGCCTTGCGGTCAGAGGCTGAACAATTACTGTACCAGGCAGTGATGCAATCTCAGGACCCATGCCAAATCTTTTTAGTTTCCTGAGGGGGAATAGGCTTTGTCGTGCCCTCTTCACAAATGTCTTGGTGTGTTTGGAGAAGTATACTGTATATATTACATATAACCCTAACCCTGAGTGGGCTTTTCTTCCATTATCATCATCAGTATTTTTTGGGACTAGACCCGGTAAAGACATACTTACACACTCTTCTGCTAAGTTCTAATCAGGTTCAAGAGTTAAACATCTCACGACTCAGCTTAGTCCCATGAATTTTTCCATCAGCCTATTAGTGGTACATCTCTTGGTCGAGGGCCGTTTATTGACTTTCAACTCCATTCAAAATGACAGAGGTCAGAAGACCAGTGGAAGTGTCTTGTATTGGATATGCTTCCATATGATCAATTCCAGTGGGGCAAACTTGGCAAAACCGGTTAAAATGATGTTATAATTACATCATTTCTATCCGTTTCTGGTCATTATGTCATCGGATTTGAATGACAACGCTGGGATGTCTCCAAAGCATTGTATTCAACCTTTCCTATAAATGATTGCCTTTACATTTCTGGTTCGTTCACTTCACACCCGACTATGACAGTTCCCAACAGCTAATCACCTTTGAGGAGTGGGTATTTTCTGTATGTTGAAGCTGGTTCAGGGCAGATCATCAGTTGCAGCTGGTTCAATGCAAAGCCCCACTTACTCTGTGCTACTGTGTGTGTTTGTTTTACAGCCAGACCCATGATGGCTGCCCTTCCTCTAAGGCCCATGGTCAACAACGGGACTGTCCTACCAAAGAAAAGTGGCGGCACGCTACCGTCCCTCTCCAGCTCCAGGAAGGATGCTGCTGCAACAGCAACCAAGAGGTAAACAGCTCAAATCGCTTCCATTATATTTTGGTAGGCCTAAATCCAGGAGTTTTCCTGACCACGTGACCTGATAGAGGTTCAGTTTATGAGACATAGGGTCAGTTTATTTATTTATTTTTATTTCACCTTTATTTAACCAGGTAGGCAAGTTGAGAACAAGTTCTCATTTACAACTGCGACCTGGCCAAGATAAAGCATAGCAGTGTGAACAGACAACAACACAGAGTTACACATGGAGTAAACAATAAACAATAAACAAGTCAATAACATAGTAGAAAAAAAAGAATCTATATACATTGTGTGCAAAAGGCATGAGGAGGTAGGCATGAGGCATGAGGAGTGTTTATGAGACATAGGGTCAGTTTATGAGACATAGGGTCAGTTTATGAGACATAAGGTCAGTTTATGAGACATAGGGTCAGTTTATGAGACATAGGGTCAGTTTATGAGACATAGGGTCAGTTTATGAGACATAGGGTCAGTTTATGAGACATAGGGTCAGTTTATGAGACATAGGGTCAGTTTATGAGACATAGGGTCAGTTTATGAGACATAGGGTCAGTTTATGAGACATAGGGTCAGTTTATGAGACATAAGGTCAGTTTATGAGACATAAGGTCAGTTTATGAGACATAGGGTCAGTTTATGAGACATAAGGTCAGTTTATGAGACATAAGGTCAGTTTATGAGACATAGCGTCAGTTTATGAGACATAAGGTCAGTTTATGAGACATAAGGTCAGTTTATGAGACATAAGGTCAGTTTATGAGACATAGGGTCAGTTTATGAGACATAGGGTCAGTTTATGAGACATAAGGTCAGTTTATGAGACAGGGTCAGTTTGAGACATAAGGTCAGTTTATGAGACATAGGGTCAGTTTATGAGACATAGGGTCAGTTTATGAGACATAGGGTCAGTTTATGAGACCTAGGGTCAGTTTATGAGACATAGGGTCAGTTTATGAGACATAAGGTCAGTTTATGAGACATAAGGTCAGTTTATGAGACATAGGGTCAGTTTATGAGACATAAGGTCAGTTTATGAGATATCTTTCACCGGTATTTTTTCTTGATTTGAGTAAAACCAACCCTAGTGTTTTAGTGTTGACTAATTGATCCTTTAAAAACAGTAATGACTCTGTTCCAAGCAGGCAACCACAATTTGTTCTGGTTTGCTGCCAGCTGGCAGTATGAATAGCTAAACGTAGTTAAAGTCAGTTGTACCCTAAAGCTCAAAACGTGGACACTATTGAAATAGACAATTCTACCAGAACAAAAATATCATACAACGTAGGAAATCATCCCAAATGTGGTGTGTTTATTTGATTAGTCCACTAAGTCGACACAATGTCTCCTACAAACCCACATTATTTCTCCTACAAACCCACATTATTTCTCCTACAAACCCACATTATGTCTCCTACAAACCCACATTATGTCTCCTACAAACCCACATTATGTCTCCTACAAACCCACATTATGTCTCCTACAAACCCACATTATGTCTCCTACAAACCCACATTATGTCTCCTACAAACCCACATTATGTCCCCTACAAACCCACATTATGTCTCCTACAAACCCACATTATTTCTCCTACAAACCCACATTATGTATCCTACATACCCACATTATTTCTCCTACAAACCCACATTATGTCTCCTACAAACCCACATTATTTCTCCTACAAACCCACATTATGTCTCCTACAAACCCACATTATTTCTCCTACAAACCCACATTATGTCTCCTACAAACCCACATTATGTCCCCTACAAACCCACATTATGTCTCCTACAAACCCACATTATGTCTCCTACAAACCCACATTATGTCTACTACAAACCCACATTATGTCTCCTACAAACCCACATTATGTCTCCTACAAACCCACATTATGTCTCCTACAAACCCACATTATGTCCCCTACAAATCCACATTATGTCCCCTACAAACCCACATTATGTCTCCTACAAACCCACATTATGTCCCCTACAAACCCACATTATGTCTCCTACAAACCCACATTATTTCTCCTACAAACCCACATTATGTCTCCTACAAACCCACATTATTTCTCCTACAAACCCACATTATGTCTCCTACAAACCCACATTATGTCTCCTACAAACCCACATTATGTCTCCTACAAACCCACATTATTTCTCCTACAAACCCACATTATGTCTCCTACAAACCCACATTATGTCCCCTACAAACCCACATTATGTCTCCTACAAACCCACATTATGTCTCCTACAAACCCACATTATGTCTCCTACAAACCCACATTATGTCTCCTACAAACCCACATTATGTCTCCTACAAACCCACATTATGTCTCCTACAAACCCACATTATGTCTCCTACAAACCCACATTATGTCTCCTACAAACCCACATTATGTCTCCTACAAACCCACATTATGTCTCCTACAAACCCACATTATGTCCCCTACAAACCCACATTATTTATCCTACAAACCCACATTATGTCTCCTACAAACCCACATTATGTCTCCTACAAACCCACATTATTTCTCCTACAAACCCACATTATGTCTCCTACAAACCCACATTATTTCTCCTACATACCCACATTATGTCTCCTACAAACCCACATTGTGTCCCCTACAAACCCACATTATGTCTCCTACAAACCCACATTATGTCTCCTACAAACCCACATTATGTCTCCTACAAACCCACATTATGTCTCCTACAAACCCACATTATGTCTCCTACAAACCCACATTATGTCTCCTACAAACCCACATTATGTCTCCTACAAACCCACATTATGTCTCCTACAAACCCACATTATGTCTCCTACAAACCCACATTATGTCTCCTACAAACCCACATTATGTCCCCTACAAACCCACATTATGTCCCCTACAAACCCACATTATGTCTCCTACAAACCCACATTATGTCCCCTACAAACCCACATTATGTCTCCTACAAACCCACATTATTTCTCCTACAAACCCACATTATGTCTCCTACAAACCCACATTATTTCTCCTACAAACCCACATTATGTCTCCTACAAACCCACATTATTTCTCCTACAAACCCACATTATGTCTCCTACAAACCCACATTATGTCTCCTACAAACCCACATTATGTCTCCTACAAACCCACATTATGTCCCCTACAAACCCACATTATGTCTCCTACAAACCCACATTATGTCTCCTACAAACCCACATTATGTCTCCTACAAACCCACATTATGTCTCCTACAAACCCACATTATGTCTCCTACAAACCCACATTATGTCTCCTACAAACCCACATTATGTCTCCTACAAACCCACATTATGTCTCCTACAAACCCACATTATGTCTCCTACAAACCCACATTATGTCTCCTACAAACCCACATTATGTCTCCTACAAACCCACATTATGTCTCCTACAAACCCACATTATGTCTCCTACAAACCCACATTATGTCTCCTACAAACCCACATTATTTCTCCTACAAACCCACATTATGTCTCCTACAAACCCACATTATTTCTCCTACATACCCACATTATGTCTCCTACAAACCCACATTATGTCCCCTACAAACCCACATTATGTCTCCTACAAACCCACATTATGTCTCCTACAAACCCACATTATGTCTCCTACAAACCCACATTATGTCTCCTACAAACCCACATTATGTCTCCTACAAACCCACATTATGTCTCCTACAAACCCACATTATGTCTCCTACAAACCCACATTATGTCTCCTACAAACCCACATTATGTCTCCTACAAACCCACATTATGTCTCCTACAAACCCACATTATGTCTCCTACAAACCCACATTATGTCTCCTACAAACCCACATTATGTCTCCTACAAACCCACATTATGTCTCCTACAAACCCACATTATGTCTCCTACAAACCCACATTATTTATCCTACAAACCCACATTATGTCTCCTACAAACCCACATTATGTCTCCTACAAACCCACATTATGTCTCCTACAAACCCACATTATGTCCCCTACAAACCCACATTATGTCTCCTACAAACCCACATTATGTCTCCTACAAACCCACATTATGTCTCCTACAAACCCACATTATTTATCCTACAAACCCACATTATGTCTCCTACAAACCCACATTATGTCCCCTACAAACCCACATTATTTATCCTACAAACCCACATTATGTCTCCTACAAACCCACATTATGTCTCCTACAAAACCCACATTATGTCCCCTACAAACCCACATTATTTATCCTACAAACCCACATTTTGTCTCCTACAAACCCACATTATGTCCCCTACAAACCCACATTATTTCTCCTACAAACCCACATTATGTCTCCTACAAACCCACATTATGTCCCCTACAAACCCACATTATGTCTCCTACAAACCCACATTATTTCTCCTACAAACCCACATTATGTCTCCTACAAACCCACATTATTTCTCCTACAAACCCACATTATGTCTCCTACAAACCCACATTATTTCTCCTACAAACCCACATTATGTCTCCTACAAACCCACATTATTTCTCCTACAAACCCACATTATGTCTCCTACAAACCCACATTATGTCCCCTACAAACCCACATTATGTCTCCTACAAACCCACATTATGTCTCCTACAAACCCACATTATGTCTCCTACAAACCCACATTATGTCTCCTACAAACCCACATTATGTCTCCTACAAACCCACATTATGTCTCCTAAAACCCACATTATGTCTCCTACAAACCCACATTATGTCTCCTACAAACCCACATTATGTCTCCTACAAACCCACATTATGTCTCCTACAAACCCACATTATGTCTCCTACAAACCCACATTATGTCTCCTACAAACCCACATTATGTCTCCTACAAACCCACATTATGTCTCCTACAAACCCACATTATTTCTCCTACAAACCCACATTATGTCTCCTACAAACCCACATTATTTCTCCTACATACCCACATTATGTCTCCTACAAACCCACATTATGTCCCCTACAAACCCACATTATGTCTCCTACAAACCCACATTATGTCTCCTACAAACCCACATTATGTCTCCTACAAACCCACATTATGTCTCCTACAAACCCACATTATGTCTCCTACAAACCCACATTATGTCTCCTACAAACCCACATTATGTCTCCTACAAACCCACATTATGTCTCCTACAAACCCACATTATGTCTCCTACAAACCCACATTATGTCTCCTACAAACCCACATTATGTCTCCTACAAACCCACATTATGTCTCCTACAAACCCACATTATGTCTCCTACAAACCCACATTATGTCTCCTACAAACCCACATTATGTCTCCTACAAACCCACATTATGTCCCCTACAAACCCACATTATGTATCCTACAAACCCACATTATGTCTCCTACAAACCCACATTATTTCTCCTACAAACCCACATTATGTCCCCTACAAACCCACATTATGTCTCCTACAAACCCACATTATGTCTCCTACAAACCCACATTATGTCCCCTACAAACCCACATTATTTATCCTACAAACCCACATTATGTCTCCTACAAACCCACATTATGTCTCCTACAAACCCACATTATTTATCCTACAAACCCACATTATGTCTCCTACAAACCCACATTATGTCTCCTACAAAACCCACATTATTTATCCTACAAACCCACATTATGTCTCCTACAAACCCACATTATGTCCCTTACAAACCCACATTATGTCCCCTACAAACCCACATTATGTTTCCTACAAACCCACATTATTTCTCCTACAAACTCACATTATGTCCCCTACAAACCCACATTATGTCTCCTACAAACCCACATTATGTCCCCTACAAACCCACATTATGTCTCCTACAAACCCACATTATTTCTCCTACAAACCCACATTATGTCCCCTACAAACCCACATTATGTCCCCTACAAACCCACATTATGTCCCCTACAAACCCACATTATGTCCCCTACAAACCCACATTATGTCCCCTACAAACCCACATTATGTCTCCTACAAACCCACATTATTTCTCCTACAAACCCACATTATGTCCCCTACAAACCCACATTATGTCCCCTACAAACCCACATTATGTCTCCTACAAACCCACATTATGTCCCCTACAAACCCACATTATGTCTCCTACAAACCCACATTGTGTCCCCTACAAACCCACATTATGTCCCCTACAAACCCACATTATGTCTCCTACAAACCCACATTATGTCTCCTACAAACCCACATTATGTCTCCTACAAACCCACATTATGTCTCCTACAAACCCACATTATGTCTCCTACAAACCCACATTATGTCTCCTACAAACCCACATTATGTCTCCTACAAACCCACATTATGTCTCCTACAAACCCACATTATGTCTCCTACAAACCCACATTATGTCCCCTACAAACCCACATTATTTATCCTACAAACCCACATTATGTCTCCTACAAACCCACATTATGTCTCCTACAAACCCACATTATTTATCCTACAAACCCACATTTTGTCTCCTACAAACCCACATTATGTCCCCTACAAACCCACATTATTTATCCTACAAACCCACATTATGTCTCCTACAAACCCACATTATGTCTCCTACAAACCCACATTATGTCCCCTACAAACCCACATTATGTCTCCTACAAACCCACATTATTTCTCCTACAAACCCACATTATGTCCCCTACAAACCCACATTATTTCTCCTACAAACCCACATTATGTCTCCTACAAACCCACATTATGTCTCCTACAAACCCACATTATTTCTCCTACAAACCCACATTATGTCCCCTACAAACCCACATTATGTCCCCTACAAACCCACATTATGTCTCCTACAAACCCACATTATGTCCCCTACAAACCCACATTATGTCCCCTACAAACCCACATTATGTCTCCTACAAACCCACATTATTTCTCCTACAAACCCACATTATGTCCCCTACAAACCCACATTATGTCCCCTACAAACCCACATTATGTCCCCTACAAACCCACATTATGTCTCCTACAAACCCACATTATGTCTCCTACAAACCCACATTGTGTCTCCTACAAACCCACATTATGTCTCCTACAAACCCACATTATGTCCCCTACAAACCCACATTATGTCCCCTACAAACCCACATTATGTCTCCTACAAACCCACATTATGTCTCCTACAAACCCACATTATGTCTCCTACAAACCCACATTATGTCTCCTACAAACCCACATTATGTCTCCTACAAACCCACATTATGTCTCCTACAAACCCACATTGTGTCTCCTACAAACCCACATTATGTCTCCTACAAACCCACATTATGTCTCCTACAAACCCACATTATGTCTCCTACAAACCCACATTGTGTCTCCTACAAACCCACATTATGTCTCCTACAAACCCACATTGTGTCTCCTACAAACCCACATTATGTCTCCTACAAACCCACATTATGTCTCCTACAAATCCACATTGTGTCTCCTACAAACCCACATTATGTCTCCTACAAACCCACATTGTGTCTCCTACAAACCCACATTATGTCTCCTACAAACCCACATTGTGTCTCCTACAAACCCACATTATGTCTCCTACAAACCCACATTGTGTCTCCTACAAACCCACATTATGTCTCCTACAAACCCACATTGTGTCTCCTACAAACCCACATTATGTCCCCTACAAACCCACATTATGTCTCCTACAAACCCACATTATGTCCCCTACAAACCCACATTGTGTCTCCTACAAACCCACATTATGTCCCCTACAAACCCACATTATGTCTCCTACAAACCCACATTATGTCCCTTACAAACCCACATTATGTCTCCTACAAACCCACATTATGTCTCCTACAAACCCACACAATGTCTTCTACAAACCCACATTATGTCTCCTACAAACCCACATTATGTCTCCTACAAACCCACATTATGTCTCCTACAAACCCACATTATGTCTCCTACAAACCTACATTATGTCTCCTACAAACCCACACTGTTTTCTCTTCACCGCATTACTACTGTCACATTTTTCAGCCCTGGCATAAATATCCCCTCCTCAGAAGGGAGAGCCACTGACATTTTACGTGGATGGTAAAACAAAGGGACAGTGCTGTCACGGCCATCCCCATACCCACCGCCGTGGCATTCAGAGACCAGGCCCCGATTAACTGACTGGGGCTGACTGGGGCAAGGGGAGCACAGGTAATCAATCACTACTGTCAGGGGAACAAAAGGCACTCCTCCACTGATGGTTATGCCTGGAGTCAAATTATCATAATCCTGGACTGACGAATAGATGGTGGATGGATGAGACAACAGACTCTAGAGTAATTTGATGTAAAGAGGAGAAGAGGGAGGGTGGAAGAGTTCCTAATATCGATGCCGTATCAAAGAACCTTCTCCAGACTGAATCAATAGATCTAGAATGATAGACACTGAGTCTGCAAAGCATTTAAGAACACCTTCCTAATATTGAGTTGCACCTCCTTTTGCCCTCAGAACAGCCTCCATTCGTCGGGTCATGGACAAATGTGTCAAAAGTGTTCCACGGGGATGCTGGCCCATGTTGATTCCAATGCTTCCCACAGTTGTGTCTAGTTGGCTGGATGTCTTTTGGGTGGTGGACCATTTTGATACACACGTGAAATTGTTGAGCATGAAAAACCCAGCAGCGTTGCTGTTATTGACACAAACCAGTACACTTGGCACTTACTACCAGACCCCGTTCAAAAGCATTTAAATATTTTGTCTTTCCCATTCACCCTCTCAATATTCTCAAGGCTTAAAAATCCTTATTTAACCTGTCTTCATCCCTTCATCTAAACTGATTGAAGTGGACTTTACAGGTAACATCAATAAGGGATAAGCTTCACCTGGATTCACCTGGTCAGTCTATGTCATGGAAAGAGGAGGTGTTCCTAATGTTCTGTCTGGCCCTAACCCCCCAGACCCAGTCTCTCCATCTGTCTGGCCCTAACCCCCCAGACCCAGTCTCTCCATCTGTGGCCCTAACCCCCAGACCCAGTCTCTCCATCTGTGGCCCTAACCCCCCAGACCCAGTCTCTCCATCTGTCTGGCCCTAACCCCCCAGACCCAGTCTCTCCATCTGTCTGGCCCTAACCCCCCAGACCCAATCTCTCCATCTGTCTGGCCCTTACCCCCCAGACCCAGTCTCTCCAGTCTGGCTGGTCCTAACCCCCCAGGCCCAGTCTCTCCAGTCTGTCTGGCCCTAACCCCCCAGACCCAGTCTGGCTGGCCCTAACCCCCAAGACCCAATCTCTCCATTTGTCTGCCCCTTACCCCCAGACCCAGTCTCTCCAGTCTGGCTGGCCCTAACCCCCAGACCCAGTCTCTCCAGTCTGGCTGGCCCTAACCCCCCAGACCCAGTCTCTCCAGTCTGGCTGGTCCCTAACCCCCCAGACCCAGTCTCTCCAGTCTGGCCCTAACCCCCAGACCCAGTCTCTCCAGTCTGGCCCTTACCCCCAGACCCAGTCTCTCCAGTCTTTCTGGCCCTAACCCCCCAGACCCAGTCTCTCCAGTCTGGCCCTTACCCCCCAGACCCAGTCTCTCCAGTCTGGCCCTTACCCCCCAGACCCAGTCTCTCCAGTCTGGCCCTTACCCCCCAGACCCAGTCTCTCCAGTCTGGCTGGCCCTAACCCCTCCTAGCAGGTTAGAGAGTGTCCAGACTGTTACGTTATCATCATCCTAAATGCTCATTATGTTACCTCAATGCTACCCATCCCCCATAGATGAATGAGACATTTAATTAACAGATCATTTCCATGAACAATGAATAACACCATTCATTATAAAACGAATGAATCTCTCTCCTTCCCTCTGTGTGTGTGTGTGTGTGTGTGTGTGTGTGTGTGTGTGTGTGTGTGTGTGTGTGTGTGTGTGTGTGTGTGTGTGTGTGTGTGTGTGTGTGTGTGTGTGTGTGTGTGTGTGTGTGTGTGTGTGTGTGTGTGTGTGTGTGTGTGTGTGTGTGTGTGTGTGTGTGTGTGTGTGTGTGTGTGTGTGAGTCTCTCCAGTGTGTGCCAGTCTCACGCGCTGTCTGGCCCTTACCCCCCAGACCCAGTCTCACCAGTAACCAGTAACCGTGTGTGTGTTGATTAGATCAACTACATTAGGTGCTGCTCCCATGCCCACCTACGTTGGCAAAATATTTCAATAAAGCCCCCATGGCCTAATTTACTCCATTCCTGATCGAGGTGTGCCTGCTGCCTGACATACCTCAACTAACAAAGACCCCCTCCACCCCACACACACACATCCCCGGACCCTGTTTCAGAGGGATAACATCAGCCCCAACGGCAGGAGTGAATGGACTTTGGTTTTGTGTGCCGGATTAGACTTGAGCCTGGAAGCCATTCTAGCCAATGGACTGCTGATAAGGCCCTTCCTTTGTACAGGCATTTGAATGGGCAGCCCTTTGACATGTTTCAACCATCTCCTTTCAACCATCAATACCCTCACAAATGTGTCCACAGCGGAAAGAGAGGGAAAGGACTCTCTCTGTCATGGATCAGTAATCTGGTTTCCTAGCATAGGGCCTTCCTTTGGTGTTCTATGACGGTCTGTACTTAACAAGGACATATGAGGGATCATAACAGATACTGGTATTTATAGCTTGCTGGTATGGTCCATGCTTGTCCTTGTCGCTAAAAGGTCAAAATAAAGTTTGAAGTCTTCGATGTTTCAGATGATAGAGGATGTTTTCCAGAAGGATTTGCATCTGAAAACCCTCTGAGGGGATACAGCTAAATAACCAACTATTTTAATGGTCCCCAGACAGTTCATGTTGTTCTCTCTTTTAAACTATCACAATAAAAAATCAAGAGAGTCACACACACCATAAGTCAACATCCAGTAATTTATTGGGTATTTACCAAATAACAGTAAATACATTGCTGGGAGTTTATATATGGAGTGTGTGACTCTCTTTATTTTTGATAGATTATAGTTTATTCTCCGTTAAAATAATTTTTGTGTTTTTTATCTTCTCTCTTTTACCATTCAGTGATGTTATCATCCATTTTACCATCTCTTCCCCAGAGAGAGACATCTTGGGTGTTCATTTCAATAGTTTACAGACAAGTAAAGAAGTACTCCTTTATGCGCCTTAGAAACATAATTCCTTGGACAATATCTTTTAAGCAGCTGTAAAAGGCACCATCGGGTAGTTTTATCGTCCATTTTACCATCTCTCCCCAGCACTGTGAGGAGAACCAACTCCAACGAAACGATGAGCACGCTGACGCGTAAAGACAGCGGAGACTCCAAGAGCAACCGCACCCGTGCCGGCTCCACCGGGAGCAACTCCAGCGGCAAGAGAGCCAGCGAAAGGTACAGCTAGCATAACAACAATGACTGGTCCTTCACAGCCAGACCTGGGTAGTGTTCAGTAGGGCACACCGTAGTGAAATGTTTTGAAACATAAAACTAAAACAAGCCTTTCTTATTGGAAACCTACCCGTTTCAGTCCGTTTCAAAATGTTTCACCCGACTGCACATGACCCTGTGTTCGAGTAGTGTTTGTTATCATTCAAAAACTTTATCTGCGCTTGATTGAACATATCTGGTCGCAGTGACGGAAAGTGTTGACACAGCTTTTTTTTTCATCCACCTTGCAGCAAACTGAAGGAGCCCGTTTTCAATACAGGTAAGAGCCAACGGTACTCTAATCAGTCATGCCATGCCCTCATTGGCTCCCTGTGAGTTAGAGGGTTAATTCAATTTGTCAGCATTGTTTAAATTAACAGACGTGCAGAACAAATGTAAGACATGTTACTAGTTCTTTGCAGGTTAAAGTTAGCGCCTCCTCCCCATCAGGCCAAACTGGTCGCAATGACATCAAGGTGACACGTGTTTGGTTGTAATGACGTTTTAACGACGTTGTAATGACGTTGTAATGACGTTTTAACAACGTTGTAATGACGTTGTAAAGACGTTGTAATGACGTTGTAACGACGTTGTAATGACGTTGTAATGACATTGTAATGACATTGTAATGACGTTGTAAAGACGTTGTAATGACGTTGTAATGACGTTGTAATGACGTTGTAACGACGTTGTAACGACGTTTTAATGACGTTGTAACGACGTTGTAACGACGTTGTAACGACGTTGTAATGACGTTGTAACGACGTTGTAATGACGTTGTAATGACATTGTAACAACGTTGTAATGACATTGTAACGACGTTGTAATTACGTTGTAACGACGTTGTAATGACGTTGTAACGACGTTGTAACGGCGTCATTTCGACCACTTTTGCTCACTTGGTTAATTCTCAGCTCACAGACTACCAGTCAAGTCTGTTCTGTGATGTGCTGTGATGTACCGTGGTGATGTTTCTGTTGTAAACATGTTGAAAACATTCATCCTCCAACCTTCCATAACCACTTCCATCCTCACATTAATTCCTGTTAAGCATTTCAACCTCCATCTGATTTCCTCTTTCCTGTTTCCTTACCTGGAGTTACATACCTGTACTACACGTTTTACTGTAGGAGTTTGTAATCAGTAGTAGTAACAGTAAACACTATGAGATCTCCAGAGTGGTATTGATCACTGTGTAAATTAGATTGCTGTATCCCATTAGGCTGATTTATCTGGTGTAATTCTCCCTGATTGATCATCACCCCTCTGTACCTGGGGCGGCAGGGTAGCCTAGTGGTTAGAGTGGAGGGGCGGCAGGGTAGCCTAGTGGTTAGAGTGGAGGGGCGGCAGGGTAGCCTAGTGGTTAGAGTGGAGGGGCGGCAGGGTAGCCTAGTGGTTAGAGTGGAGGGGCGGCAGGGTAGCCTAGTGGTTAGAGTGGAGGGGCGGCAGGGTAGCCTAGTGGTTAGAGTGGAGGGGCGGCAGGGTAGCCTAGTGGTTAGAGTGGAGGGGCGGCAGGGTAGCCTAGTGGTTAGAGTGGAGGGGCGGCAGGGTAGCCTAGTGGTTAGAGTGGAGGGGCGGCAGGGTAGCCTAGTGGTTAGAGTGGAGGGGCGGCAGGGTAGCCTAGTGGTTAGAGTGGAGGGGCGGCAGGGTAGCCTAGTGGTTAGAGTGGAGGGGCGGCAGGGTAGCCTAGTGGTTAGAGTGTAGGTGCGGCAGGGTAGCCTAGTGGTTAGAGTGGAGGGGCGGCAGGGTAGCCTAGTGGTTAGAGTGGAGGGGCGGCAGGGTAGCCTAGTGGTTAGAGTGTAGGGGCGGCAGGGTAGCCTAGTGGTTAGAGTGGAGGGGCGGCAGGGTAGCCTAGTGGTTAGAGTGGAGGGGCGGCAGGGTAGCCTAGTGGTTAGAGTGGAGGGGCGGCAGGGTAGCCTAGTGGTTAGAGTGGAGGGGCGGCAGGGTAGCCTAGTGGTTAGAGTGGAGGGGCGGCAGGGTAGCCTAGTGGTTAGAGTGGAGGGGCGGCAGGGTAGCCTAGTGGTTAGAGTGGAGGGGCGGCAGGGTAGCCTAGTGGTTAGAGTGTAGGGGCGGCAGGGTAGCCTAGTGGTTAGAGTGTAGGGGCGGCAGGGTAGCCTAGTGGTTAGAGTGGAGGGGCGGCAGGGTAGCCTAGTGGTTAGAGTGTAGGGGCGGCAGGGTAGCCTAGTGGTTAGAGTGTAGGGGCGGCAGGGTAGCCTAGTGGTTAGAGTGTAGGGGCGGCAGGGTAGCCTAGTGGTTAGAGTGTAGGGGCGGCAGGGTAGCCTAGTGGTTAGAGTGTAGGGGCGGCAGGGTAGCCTAGTGGTTAGAGTGTAGGGGCGGCAGGGTAGCCTAGTGGTTAGAGTGGAGGGGCGGCAGGGTAGCCTAGTGGTTAGAGTGTAGGGGCGGCAGGGTAGCCTAGTGGTTAGAGTGTAGGGGTGGCAGGGTAGCCTAGTGGTTAGAGTGGAGGGGCGGCAGGGTAGCCTAGTGGTTAGAGTGGAGGGGCGGCAGGGTAACCTAGTGGTTAGAGCCTTGGACTAGTAACCGGAAGATTGCAAGTTCAAACCCCCGAGCTGACAAGGTACAAATCTGTCGTTGTGAACAGGCAGTTAACCCACTGTTCCTAGGCTGTCATTGAAAATAAGAATTTATTCTTAACTGACTTGCCTAGTTAAATAAAGGTAAAATAAATTTAAAAAACCTGTAGCTGGGGGTTGATTCTTGCTGAACCTTACTGTGGCTGAGGTTTGATTCTTGCTGAACCTTACTGTCGGTTTGATTCCAGCAAGAGAAAATACACTGGCACCAACATTAACATGTTGTTGATGATTTGAATCAATTATTGTCTATAATAGTCTGATCAGACCAGCACAGTCCCAGGGTAGTGTCATAAACCTTCAACCTTAAGGAGAAGTCAACGAGTCAATGAATCAATGCAAATAACTGATTACGCATAACAGCTATCGAGATGATGCCTGAATAGTCCCAATGGACACTGCGCCTTCGTATAATCTGAATAGTCCCAATGGACACTGCGCCTTCGTATAATCTGAATAGTCCCAATGGACACTGCGCCTTCGTATAATCTGAATAGTCCCAAGGGACACTGCGCCTTCGTATAATCTGAATAGTCCCAATGGACACTGCGCCTTCGTATAATCTGAATAGTCTCAATGGACACTGCGCCTTCGTATAATCTGAATAGTCCCAATGGACACTGCGCCTTCGTATAATCTGAATAGTCCCAATGGACACTGCGCCTTCGTATAATCTGAATAGTCCCAATGGACACTGTGCCTTCGTATAATCTGAATAGTCCCAATGGACATTGTGCCTTCGTATAATCTGAATAGTCTCAATGGACACTGCGCCTTCGTATAATCTGAATAGTCTCAATGGACACTGCGCCTTCGTATAATCTGAATAGTCCCAATGGACATTGTGCCTTCGTATAATCTGAATAGTCTCAATGGACACTGCGCCTTCGTATAATCTGAATAGTCTCAATGGACACTGCGCCTTCGTATAATCTGAATAGTCCCAATGGACATTGTGCCTTCGTATAATCTGAATAGTCTCAATGGACACTGCGCCTTCGTATAATCTGAATAGTCTCAATGGACATTGTGCCTTCGTATAATCTGAATAGTCTCAATGGACACTGCGCCTTCGTATAATCTGAATAGTCCAAATGGACATTGTGCCTTCGTATAATCTGAATAGTCCCAATGGACACTGCGCCTTCGTATAATCTGAATAGTCCCAATGGACACTGCGCCTTCGTATAATCTGAATAGTCCCAATGGACAGTGTGCCTTCGTATAATCTGAATAGTCCCAATGGACATTGTGCCTTCGTATAATCTGAATAGTCCCAATGGACATTGTGCCTTCGTATAATCTGAATAGTCCCAATGGACACTGCGCCTTCGTATAATCTGAATAGTCCCAATGGACATTGTGCCTTCGTATAATCTGAATAGTCCCAATGGACAGTGTGCCTTCGTATAATCTGAATAGTCCCAATGGACATTGTGCCTTCGTATAATCTGAATAGTCCCAATGGACAGTGTGCCTTCGTATAATCTGAATAGTCCCAATGGACATTGTGCCTTCGTATAATCTGAATAGTCCCAATGGACATTGTGCCTTCGTATAATCTGAATAGTCCCAATGGACATTGTGCCTTCGTATAATCTGAATAGTCCCAATTTTCTGTTGATTAGAATCTCTCTATAGTACATCTAATCTTCCACAAATCCATAAGGACCAAACAAGTAACAGAAACACTACATGCTTACCCTGTGGCCTATGTGAAGTTGTCAGATGCTCCTGTTCAGACTGGTAGATCAGATGGATAGATGAATAGATGGATGGATGGATGATTTGCCTAGATTCAAACAGAAAATACCTCAAGCACAATAGAGTAAGTGTTGTCAAGGCTGAGGCAAGGCGCTTGCATAAAACGTAGGAAGTGGAAGAAGTCCCAATGATGAGCAAATCCAGGTCAGAAACAGGAAGTCCAGGTCAGGAACAGGAAGCAAAACCTCACCTGGTCCTTCTGTCCCCTTCTCTCTGAACTCACAAGGGATGCGACGAGTGACACACTGCAAAGGTAGGTTTTGGTCCTCAAGCCCCCTTACGTTAGCAGCTCTCTGGACATTGTGTTCTCCTAAGGCCTTAGACAAATAGTTAATCTACACATAAAGGAGCTGTATGTGGCGTGGGGGGAGGCCGGGTTATCTGACACACTACGCCACCATCATGGGAATTGCACCCAAAGAAATAGTGTGGTAGCTAAGACCCCTCCATATCACAATATGGCGTAGTCGGCAGGATATTACGTTACACATACCTGGAGCTATTAGACTTAGACTACAGCAATTGTTCTTGTCTCGTGCGAGAACGTACAGTATAGGCTACTGACTGACTCCTTTTGCCTGTGAGTCATAGGCCCAATGCACAGAGAGCAGCCCCGTGGCACGGGTGGGTTTGGGTTGACAGTGAGTGTGATAGTTTCCCTCCCCAATATGTCAGCCAACTGTGGACTAATATACACACTCCTAACACAGGGTTTCCCAAACTCGGTCTGTGGGCCCCCTCTGGGTACACGTTTTGGATTTTGGTCCCAGCACTACACAGCTGATTCAAATAATCAAAGCTTGATGATGAGTTGGTCATTTGAATCTGCTGTGTATTTATGGTGCAGAGTTTGGGAAACCTGAGTCTGAACTGTGTCTGGTTGATTGCAGTGATGCTTTTAGACTAGCTGTTAAGCTTAGTGTGGAATTGCCACGTTGTAGATATGTTTGCTCACAGCCACACAGCTCTCTTTTGTCCTCGTCACCATAGGAACCCCACCAAATATTTCCTGCAATGCACCCTGATCTCCTAAGAGCCCCTTTTCAGAGTGTTGGTATCACATATCCTGAAAAGGGCTGTTTGCATTACAATGTCTTCACTTTATGTCTTTTGAAGTCTTTTTGGAGTGGCCTTCTCTTGCATGGCCTTCAGTGCGGAGTGTTTGATGGGCAGCTTATGCCCAATTTCCACAAGTCTGGCTAAAGAAAGATGAAAGAGACATGTTTGGAAGCAGACTCTCGTGAAACTCATGGACAGATTCAATGCTGTCAGTGGCAACAACAACAAAATAAAATATTTAAAAATACATAAGATAAGCATGGTAGGTCAAGTGAACATATTTAAAGATGAATGTTATTCACCCTGATGCCAGCTAAAGTAGATCAAAAAAAGAGACGCTTTACTGTCTCATGTTTATCATAGACATTAGTTATATGTTGAGCCACTAATGCACTCTTTTAGTAAAAGTCTCAAGCGTAACGTGAAGAGTGAGAGCCCCAGTAGTTTAGCCCACCAGCGGTTGTTAACCAGTAGATACGGTAGCTTGTCTAGTACCAGTCCCGTGTTTTGTGGTCGTCTATTGTAGCAGAACAGCAAGTTGTCGATCAAATCTAACTTGGATATATTCTACTGACCCCTCCTCCTCCTTCCCACTGGCCCCATTTCCAACTCTTCCACCTAACCTACCTAGTAACCGTGCAGATATACCTGTCCCGCCCATCGAAAAGGATTGGAACCGCTGAGGCGCCCAAATCGAGCGTAGCAGCTGTGTCTGGCCGCTCCTCCGCTCCCCACACGGCGCCTGACTCCAAGAATGCACCTGACAAGTCTGTCAGGTCCACTGGAGTCAGGAAGACCCCGACGTTCACTATCCCCCTGAAAAAGTCAGTTAGCCACACTCCTTTAGACACTCCGAACTACAGGAGCCCCGTCAAATCACCTAGCCAGTACTTCCAAATCTGTTACTAAGCGAGGTCTATACCAGCTCTTTGCATTAGATTGAAAAAAAATGGACTTGAAAAAGCATTCCTCTCCATGACCGTCATGTTTCATGTTTTCTTCCTGTGTTTTGTTTCTTCTTGGTTGTTTTTGCTTCTCTTGCTGTGGCACCCTATGCATGTTGTCGCATCTGTTCATTTTGCATCAGTCGTTGTTATTGTCTGAATAAAAGGAAAATGAAAGCCCATCTATCTCTGTGTTTTGCTGATCTATAATTTCCTTTACTAAATGCATTCACTCCTTTAAAACTTTTCATTTTAAAAATGTATATCAACATCTCATAACCATGACACCCCTCTAAACTATTGATCGTCTCTACACCCCTCTAAACTATTGATCGTCTCTACACCCCTCTAAACTATTGATCGTCTCTACACCCCTCTAAACTAGTGATCGTCTCTACACCCCTCTAAACTATTGATTGTCTCTACACCCCTCTAAATTATTGATCATCTCTACACCCCTCTTTCATTCTCATCGTCTCTACACCCCTCTAAACTATTGATAGTCTCTACACCCCTCTAAACTATTGATTGTCTCTACACCCCTCTAGACTATTGATCGTCTCTACACCCCTCTAAACTATTGATCATCTCTACACCACTCTTTCATTCTCATCATCTCTACACCACGGGAAGTTGGTGACACCTTAATTGGGGAGGACAGGCTCATGGTAGTGGATGGAGTGGAGTGAGTGGAATTTTATCAAATACATCAAACACATCAAATACATGGGTTCCGTGGGTTCCGTGGGTTTGATGCCGTTCCATTCACTCCTTTCCAGACAATATTATGAGTCGTCCTCCCTTCAACAGCCCCCACTGCTCTACACCCCTCTTTCGTTCTCAAGAGTCTCTACACCCCTCTCATTCTCAATAGTCTCTACACCCCTCTTTCATTCTCGAGAGTCTCTACGCCCCTCTTTCATTCTCAAGAGTCTTTACACCCCTCTTTCATTCTCAAGAGTCTCTACATCCCTCTTTCATACTCAAGATAATTTACACCCCTCTTTCATTCTCAAGAGTCTCTACTCCCCTCTTTCATACTCAATAGTCTCTACACCCCTCTTTCATTCTCAAGAGTCTCTACTCCCCTCTTTCATTCTCAAGAGTCTTCATTCTCAAGAGTCTCTACGCCCCTTCTTTCATACTCAAGAGTCTCTACACCCCAGCTTTATTCTCAAGAGTCTCTACTCCCCTCTTTCATACCACCTCTTTCATTCTCAAGAGTCTCTACATCCCTCTTTCATTCTCAAGAGTCTCGACACCCCAGCTTTATTCTCAAGTCTTTACACCCCTCTTTCATTCTCAAGAGTCTTTACACCCCTCTTTCATTCTCAAGAGTCTCTACATCCCTCTTTCATACTCAAGATAATTTACACCCCTCTTTCATTCTCAAGAGTCTCTACTCCCCTCTTTCATACTCAAGATAATTTACACCCCTCTTTCATTCTCAAGAGTCTCTACATCCCTCTTTCATTCTCAAGAGTCTCGACACCCCAGCTTTATTCTCAAGTCTTTACACCCCTCTTTCATTCTCAAGAGTCTTTACACCCCTCTTTCATTCTCAAGAGTCTCTACTCCCCTCTTTCATTCTCAAGAGTCTTTACACCCCTCTTTCATTCTCAAGAGTCTCTACACCCCTCTTTCATTCTCAAGAGTCTCTACTCCCCTCTTTCATTCTCAAGAGTCTTTACACCCCTCTTTCATTCTCAAGAGTCTCTACACCCCTCTTTCATTCTCAAGAGTCTCGACTCCCCTCTTTCATTCTCAAGAGTCTTTACACCCCTCTTTCATTACAAGAGTCTCTACTCCCCTCTTTCATTCTCAAGAGTCTCTACTCCCCTCTTTCATTCTCAAGAGTCTCTACACCCCTCTTTCATTCTCAAGAGTCTCTACACCCCTCTTTCATTCTCAAGAGTCTCTACTTCTTTCATTCTCAAGAGTCTTTACACCCCTCTTTCATTTTCAAGAGTCTCTACACCCCTCTTTCATTCTCAAGAGTCTCTACTCCCCTCTTTCATTCTCAAGAGTCTCTACACCCCTCTTTCATTCTCAAGAGTCTCTACACCCCTCTTTCATTCTCAAGTCTTTGCACCCCTCTTTCATTCTCAAGAGTCTCGACTCCCTCTTTCATTCTCAAGAGTCTTTACACCCCTCTTTCATTACAAGAGTCTCTACTCCCCTCTTTCATTCTCAAGAGTCTCTACTCCCCTCTTTCATTCTCAAGAGTCTCTACACCCCTCTTTCATTCTCAAGAGTCTCTACACCCCTCTTTCATTCTCAAGAGTCTCTACACCCCTCTTTCATTCTCAAGAGTCTCTACACCCCTCTTTCATTCTCAAGTCTTTGCACCCCTCTTTCATTCTCAAGAGTCTCTCCACCCCTCTTTCATTCTCAAGTCTTTACACCCCTCTTTCATTCCTAAGAGTCTCTACTCCCCTCTTTCATTCTCAAGAGTCTCTACACCCCTCTTTCATTCTCAAGAGTCTCTACACCCCTCTTTCATTCTCAAGAGTCTCTACACCCCTCTTTCATTCTCAAGAGTCTCTACACCCCTCTTTCATTCTCAAGAGTCTCTACACCCCTCTTTCATTCTCAAGAGTCTCTACACCCCTCTTTCATTCTCAAGAGTCTCTACTCCCCTCTTTCATTCTCAAGAGTCTCTACACCCCTCTTTCATTCTCAAGAGTCTCTACACCCCTCTTTCATTCTCAAGAGTCTCTACACCCCTCTTTCATTCTCAAGAGTCTCTACACCCCTCTTTATTCTCGCTCCTCTCATACACTGTTCTCACCATCACAAACACTCCTCCTCGTTACCAATGAGTCATGACAAATTGTCCACTGAAAATGTCTGTTGCTTCTTTTAGAGGAAGGATATGTGAAAATGTATTTGAAGGGACGGCCCATCACCATGTACATGGCTAAAGACCTTGTTGAGACCTACTGCCTGGAAGCCAAATCGGACCTGCCAAACAAGAAGCTCAAGCTGGACTGGGTGTATCCTTTTTCAGTGCAGTGGGGTCATTTTCAAATATGGAAGGCCAATAGAAAATGTATATTTCAAAAGATAAGAAACTGATGAAGTGGCGTTACAACTCTCAACGTACACTACCGTTCAAAAGTTTGGGGTCACCTAGAAATGTCATTTTTTTGTCCATTAAAATAACATCAAATTGATCAGAAATAGACATTGTTAGACATTGTTAATGTTGTAAATGTACTACTCCCTTCACAGAACAGCGCAAACTGGCCCTAACCAGATTAGAAAGAGGAGTGGGTGGCCCCAGTGCACAACTGAGTAAGAGGACAAGTACATTAGTGTCTAATTGCCCAGTCTGAGAAATGGCTTTTTCTTTGCAATTCTGCCTAGAAGGCCAGCATCCTGGAGTCTCCTCTCCACTGTGCCAGTTTGCACTGTTCTGTGAAGGGAATAGTACACAGCGTTCTATGAGCTCTTCAGTTTCTTGGCAATTTCTCACATGGAATAGCCTTCATTTCTCAGAACAAGACTAGACTGACGAGTTTCAGAAGAATGTTATTTGTTTCTGGCCATTTTTAGCCTGTAATTGAACCCACAAATGCTGATGCTCCAGATACTCAACTAGTCTAAAGAAGACCAGTTTAATTGCTTCTTTAATCAGAACAACAGTTTTCAGCTCTGCTAACATAATTACAAAAGGATTTTCTAATGATCAATTATCCTTTTAAAATGATCAATTTGGAAATGCTAACACAACGTGCCATTGGAACACAGGAGTGATGGTTGCTGATAATAGGTCTCTGTACGCCTATGTAGATATTCCATCAAAAAAATCTGCCGTTTCCAGCTACAACAGTCATTTACAACATTAACAATGTCTACACTGTATTGGTTTTCTTTCAAAAACACATTTCTATATGACCCCAAACGTATGAACAGTAGTGTATGTTCATAACAGCAGGCTTTCAAATCTAAGCTTTCAGGCCAGAGATGCATTGCAAGATGTATCTCCCATGTATTGCTAAGTAACATTCAGATTGCACAGCTGTGAATGAAAAGTCACATCTCCTGGATGCTCCAAAGGATATTTATTTCCTATTCATCTCTACTGCATACTGAAATACAAAACCCTGCTTTCTTGCGTTCAGCAATTGCATAAACTCAGACGTCAGCAGGCTGAGCTGAAAATGTAGTCAGCTCCGTCCTCTCTCCTCCTCTCTGTCCCTGAAGGTATCAACCCCCATTTCAGCCGAGGGAGATTATACTGGGTATAAAAAAAGCCTATTTCTGGAAACACCAGCATCAGGATAAAACAATGAATGTTCTGTGTTCAGTCTAGTGTTTTGCCTGAAGGCGACTGTGAATTTTCCAACAAAGGAAAGGTGGCTAGAACTGACATTCTGTATCTTACTGAATTATCCATTTGGAACTCTGGAAGGTTGGGTGCATGCAGGTTGATTAGGTTGTAAATATAGACTACGGTGGCCCTAAGGAGCCCAAGAGCTTTTATTAACGTGCCTCGTTGAATTCAGACATTCTAGATTGGTTTATATGTAGGCTACATTTGATGTTCCGTTGAAGTTGTGTGGCTCTTGACCTAAATGTCCAGTTATGGGTACAGGGGGCGTGACTGTCGCTCTAACCTGTACCTGTTACCCACGGGAGAGACGGTGTACTTCATCGCTTCTGTGGTGGTTCTCTACAACGTGGACGAGCAGCTCCAGAGGCACTACACCGGCCACACGGACGACATCAAGTGGTGAGAGGAAACAGGATATGACACAACACTATATCTCTCCTGTATGCTGCGTTCTGTCCCCTATCAGTGGACAGCATTTCAATCTGATGTGTGATGATGTTCTTATCTGGACGCTTGTCAAACATCAAGTAGTAGGGCTTAAGATTCAGAGAGGGAAAGGGAAAGGGAGATACCTAGTTAGTTTTACAACTGAATGCCTTCAACAGAAATTTGTCTTTCGCATTTAACCCAACCCCTCTGAATCAGAGAGGTGCGTGGGGCTGCCATAATCGACATCCACGTCTTCGGCACCCGGGGAACAGTGGGTTAACTGCCTTGTTCAGGGGCAGAACGACAGATTCTTACCTTGTCAGCTCGAGGATTAGATCCAGCAACCTTTCGGTTACTGGTCCAATGCTCTATCACTAGGTTACCTGCTGCTAGGTCATGCCAAAAGAGACACTGCCCTATTTAACCCCTAAATCATTGTCACCATCTGCCGTGTATAGTATTCTCAGACCGACAGTATTCAACATTTATTAGGCAATGTATTGAAATAACTTGCTATCTTTCCTCTATCCAAAGAAACAGGCAACACAACTCCAAGTTGGAAGGGCTTAATTGATGTAAAAGCTGTGCTTTGTTAGACACCTTGATGTGGGTGCTTGTCGCCCACCTGCTTCGATCAGTATTCCGGTCTAATCCTAATCCTATGGAATAACCCCTTCATAATGAGGCGGGCTAAAGTAAATGAGTGGCTGGTCTGCAGCTGCTTTTCCTCAGTTATAGTGTCGGGCAGGTAATTATCTGACGGAGAGAAAAAAGGCTGGTAGGAAATATAATGAGGAAAAAACTCACTGGCATATTAACAGATGAGGGGTCGGCCTGGGGTCACGCTGACAATGAACATCTAATTAATAAGAGTTGATTCGTGGCAGGGCACAGGGAGACGTTAGCTTTCTTCTCGCTCTGTAGTACAGGTGCCTCTGACATTTTCTTATATCTCTCTATGGTGTAACGCCCTTCTGTAGTGTCCTTCTGTAGTGTCCTTCTTTAGTGTCCTTCTGTAGTGTCCTTCTTTAGTGTCCTTCTGTAGTGTCCTTCTTTAGTGTCCTTCTGTAGTGTCCTTCTGTAGTTTCCTTCTGTAGTGTACTATCAGCCATCAGTAATAGAAGAGGGAGGAGTCTTGTCAACATCGGTAAGAATCAAATCAGACATGACTTCCTGTAACGAAACCCCATGACCTTGAGTTTGACAGAACGACATAATATGATAGCAACTCACAGTTTCGTCGAAAACATTTCTCTTTGATCTGCTTTGAGGTCTCTGTGGTTTTTCTTAATTGTTGATATCGGCCATTCAGATGTTCAAAGTGTTCGCCGTCTCTCTGTTCCTATAGCCTGGCTGTCCATCCTGATAAAATCACCATAGCAACGGGACAGGTGGCAGGCACCTCTTCCGATGGCAAAGTAAGGGACCTCTCATTGTCACATAACTTTAAATCTATGATCACTTCACTTATTTCATGATTAGAAATAATCTGTGTGTGTCTGTGTCTGTGTGTGCGTGTGCGTGTGCGTGTGCGTGTGTGTGTGTGTGTGTGTGCTGACAGCAGTTGGCTCCTCATGTGCGGGTTTGGGACTCAGTGAGTCTCAACACCCTCCACGTTCTGGGAACAGGCTTCTTTGACCGCGCCCTGGTTTGCCTCGCCTTCTCAAAATCGGTAAGCTATTGTCCCTTCATGAAAACAATCATAGCTAATTTCTGAACTAGATTTTGAGTGTGCTTTGACTGGTCAGAAAAGCTTTCTTAAATAACTGAGGACTGGGCTGATCCCTCTCTCTGTTGGTTGGTGCAGAACGGAGGCAACACACTGTGTGTAGTAGACGACTCCAACGACCATGTACTCTCCGTGTGGGACTGGCAGAGAGAGGAGAGACTGGCTGACGTCAAGGTGAGTGTGTGTGCGCGCGTGCATGTGTGCGTGTGTGTGTGACCTGTGGTTTGAAAATGTGTTAGCCCTTTGAGCTAAATTCTAGGCATTAGCTTGTGGATCCAACGCACAAGTCTTCAGGTCTCAGAAAAAGCTTACCTGGCTTTTGAGTTGCTCTATATATCCTCATAGACATTTGAAATGCTCTGATGATTTGTAAGGTGAATGTTCTGTCATAGCCTCAGAATGTTTACATTGCCCCTTAAACAGATAGAGTCAGAAGCACTCTGAAACACCAGTAACCATGGCTCTTTCTGTCAGTGTTCCAACGAGGGAGTGTTCGCTGCCGACTTCCACCCCACCGACACCAACATCATAGTCACGTGTGGGAAGTCCCACCTCTACTTCTGGACTCTGGAAAGGGGCACCCTTGTCAAGAAGCAAGGCTTGTTTGAGGTACGACTTGAGATCTCTTATTTATACCGTCTTTATGTTCATCTGCTAGATAATCTTGAGTTTTAGGATCAAATGTATTTGTCAAAATCAATATGATTTACGACATTTAGCAGAAGCTTTTTTTTTTGCCAAAGTCGATGTAGCAAGGACTATCTGTGTTGCTTTACTTCTTTACCACATGTAAGAGAAGGTTCTGTAGTGTTTAGTGAAGTTACATGTCTGCAATTCAGTTCTGACCCCCCAAGTAAATAAAGCCATTTTTTTCTTTTTTTTTTCTTGCAGAAACAAGAGAAGCCCAAGTTCGTCTTGAGTGTGACTTTTTCAGAAAATGGAGACACCATAACTGGAGACTCAAGTGGAAATATACTTGTGTGGGGGAAAGGTGAACCTATTATTCAATAGATCGAAATGTAAACTCTTTACTACACTTTATGTCAGCTGTAAGGAAAGTGAAGTAATAAAGCAAAGCTCACATCCAACAAAATGCTGGGGTATTAACACCTCACAAGTTCCACGCATACATCTTGAAGAGAAAATACAATTCTGGAAAGTTCCAAAGTGAAGCAAATGAAACAGACCTGCTAAGTATTTATCCTACCCCAGCTGCACATCCTGTTGTTTTCAAAGTTTGTATCGCATGGGCTTTGCTGCTGATGTCAGACGTTTTGGCTCATCAAAGGCTCTTTATTATGAGAGAGTTGTCATATTGCTAGGGTCAGAACAGGGTCATGCCTAGAATAGAACAACAAGGCCTGTCTTGTGAGAGGAACATGTGTTGTGAGGTAGAACAAACCACTATCTTCTGCCTTCTCCAAGTGTGTTCTGTCTTTCTCTCTGTCATGCAGGCACTAATCGAATTAGCCACGCCATTCAGGGCGCACACGATGGGAGCATCTTTGCGCTGTGTATGTTGAGGAGTGGCACACTGGTGTCAGGGGGAAAAGATCGGAAACTCATCTCTTGGGATGGGAGCTACCAGCAGATACAATCGGTTGAGGTGAGATCAGTAGCAGCATGTGGGTAAAATCACTTGGGAAGACAAGCCAGAAAAAAAGTGTGACAATTGTGTTGTTTTCTCTATAACCTGTTAGTTCATACGCCACCGAGACAACGAAAAGTCACACAGCGGCAGAATAAATTCAACCACACATTTGTTTCATCACAAAACCAGAGTAAATATTGCATGTAACAAACAGTTATATGGCCTCCCGAGTGGCGCAATGGTCTAAGGCACTGCATCGTAGTGGTTTAAGGCATCGCAGTGGTCTAAGGCACTGCATCGTAGTGGTTTAAGGCACTGCATCGTAGTGGTCTAAGGCACTGCATCGTAGTGGTCTAAGGCACTGCATCGTAGTGGTCTAAGGCACTGCATCGTAGTGGTCTAAGGCACTGCATCGTAGTGGTTTAAGGCATCGCAGTGGTCTAAGGCACTGCATCGTAGTGGTCTAAGGCACTGCATCGTAGTGGTCTAAGGCACTGCATCGTAGTGGTCTAAGGCATCGCAGTGGTCTAAGGCACTGCATCGTAGTGGTCTAAGGCATCGCAGTGGTCTAAGGCACTGCATCGTAGTGGTTTAAGGCATCGCAGTGGTCTAAGGCACTGCATCGTAGTGGTTTAAGGCATCGCAGTGGTCTAAGGCACTGCATCGTAGTGGTTTAAGGCATCGCAGTGGTCTAAGGCACTGCATCGTGGTCTAAGGCACTGCATCGTAGTGGTTTAAGGCATCGCAGTGGTCTAAGGCACTGCATCGTAGTGGTTTAAGGCACTGCATCGTAGTGGTCTAAGGCACTGCATCGTAGTGGTTAAGGCATTGCAGTGGTCTAAGGCACTGCATCGTAGTGGTTTAAGGCATCGCAGTGGTCTAAGGCACTGCATCGTAGTGGTCTAAGGCACTGCATCGTAGTGGTCTAAGGCACTGCATCGTAGTGGTCTAAGGCACTGCATCAGTGGTTTAAGGCACTGCATCATAGTGGTCTAAGGCACTGCATCGTAGTGGTTTAAGGCATCACAGTGGTCTAAGGCACTGCATCGTAGTGGTTTAAGGCATCGCAGTGGTCTAAGGCACTGCATCGTAGTGGTTTAAGACATTGGTCATGGCACTGCATCGTAGTGGTTTAAGGCATCGCAGTGGTCTAAGGCACTGCATCGTAGTGGTTTAAGGCATTGCAGTGGTCTAAGGCACTGCATCGTAGTGGTTTAAGGCACTGCATCGTAGTGGTCTAAGGCACTGCATCGTAGTGGTCTAAGGCATTGCATTGCAGTGGTCTAAGGCACTGCATCGTAGTGGTCTAAGGCATCGTAGTGGTTTAAGGCATTGCAGTGGTCTAAGGCACAGCATCGTAGTGCTAGCTGTGCCACTAGAGATTCTGGGTTCGTGACCGGGAGACCCATGGGAAGGTGCACAATTGACCCAGTGTCATCTGGGTTAGGGGAGGGTTTGGCTGACAGGGATGTCCTTGTCGCATCACGCACTAGTGACTCATGTGGCAGGCCTGGCCCAGTGCACACTGACACGGTCGCCAGGTGTACAGTGTTTCCTCCATTTCCTCCATCCATACATTGGTGCGGTTGGCTTCCGGGTTAAGTGGGCATTGTGTCAAGAAGTAGTGTGGCTTGGTTGGGTTGTGTTTCGGAGGCCTCACGGCTCTCGACCTTCACCTCTCCCGAGTCCGTACAGGAGTTGCAGCGATAAGACAAGACTAACTACCAATTGGATACCACGAAATTGGGGTAAAATATAATTTGCATGGTCAAGCAATGTTTCCAACATTTTCGGACCACTAACAACTATTGATTTAGAACCACGGAGAGTTGCAGCAAAGTCACAATGAAAACAGTTTCTGCCTCCAGCATTCCAGCACCATTTCCACTTCAACAATTCAACATCATCAAATCACCTCTGCTTGGTCTAATAAAGTGACAACTTAAAGATACCAAGAACGATTTAGTCCAATCAACGTAAGCTAAATATGATGTGGCTGTCCATGTTACTGATTTCTGTGTGCGTGCAAGTAGAAAAAACATGTTGACTCACCCTACTTGTAGAGATACGCCAACGCCATCCTCCTCAGTTTCATGTTGCCGAAATGGTCTATCACTCTGTCATACAGTACACGCTTTTAGTTGTTGTTGTCCTAGACTACATGGCTAAAAATGCTTACTCAATAGCCTAACTTCCTTTCATGGGCAATGATGAGCCAGCTAGTTAGCATTAGCCTACTACATCTAGTTACATATTGAACATCCTCTCAGGCCAGGGGCAAAATGTATGCATTAATGGGTGGATCAGAATCGCTGTTATAATCATTGTCCAGTACAGAGAATTAAGTAAAACCACAAGTCCAAATACCTATCTCCATCCATAGCTAATTTAGGAAAGGGCTGATCTTAGCTAGCTACAGAGGACAACGACACAGTGAGATACAAAAATTACATTTTTTCTGTCATCTTTTTGGTGCGCCAGGACCATTAACAGTTGACCTCATTCGGTTTAGCTCAACACTGATGGGCTATTATTATATATTTTTTATTATCAAGGGAGGCCAAATGCCTCGCTGGCTTCCCTTGCTATTGTATTCAATGCTACGGGTGGCAATAATGCCATACACTTTTAGTGCAGACAGCATCAGATACATGGGCTACATACTGAAACAGAGGGCCGCTGTTTAGCTCGCTCGGATGCTTTCTCCGGTGTGATACCATTCAGCCTCTTGCAAATTGAAGGACATTTATGAAACACAGAGATGAAAGATAAGTTATGTAATGTTATTTAGGGGGGAGCTTTAGGTTATTTAGGGGGGAAGCCTGGCTTCGCTTGGCATTCACGAATACACATTTAGTAAAAAGATGATGCTAGCTTTTTCAGAAATATGTGGGTCTTGGTTGATGCATGTACCGTGCATTCCAAAAGTATTCACACCACTTCCCTTATTTCACATTTTGTTACGTTACAGCCTTATTCTAAAATGTATTGAATCCTTTTTTCCTACCCAATCTACACAAAATACCCCATAATGACAAAGTGAAAACAGAAATTGATTGGACATGATTTGGAAAAGCACACACCTGTCTATATAAGGTCCCACAGTTAACAGTGTATGTCAGAGTAAAAACCAAGCCATGAGGTTGAAAGGAGTTGCCCGTAGAGCTCAGAGACAGGATTGTGTCGAGGCACAGCTCTGGGGAAGGGTACAAAAAAAATATCTGCAGCATTGAAGGTCCCCAAGAACACAGTGACCTCCATCATTCTTAAATAGAATAAGTTTGGAACCACCTAGACTCTTCCAAGAGCTGGCTGCCCAGCCAAACTAAGCAATTGGGGAGTTGACCAAGATCCCGATGGTCACTCTGATAGAGATCCAGAGGTTCTCTGTGGAGATGGGAGAACCGTCCAGAAGGACAACCATCTCTGCAGCACTCCACCAATCAGGCCTTTATGGTAGAGTGACTAGACGAAAGCCACTCCACAGTCAAAAGCACATGACAGCCCGCTTGGAGTTTGCGAAAAGGCACTTTAAGGACTCTCAGACCATGTGAAACAAGATTCTCTGGTCTGATGAAACCAAGATTATACTCTTTGGCCTGAATGCCAAGCGTCTCATCTGGAGGAAACCTGGCAGCATCATGCTGTGGGGATGTTTTTCAGCAGCAGGGACTGGGAGACTAGTCAGGATCGAGGGAAATATGAACAGAGCAAAGTAAAGAGAGATCCTTGATGAAAACCTGCTCCAGAGCGCTCAGGACGTCAGACTGGGGCGAAGGTACGCCTTCCAAAAGGACAATGAGCCTAAGCACACAGCCAAGACAACGCAATAGTAGCTTCGGGACAAGTCTCTAAATGTGAGCCTGAGCCACTCTCTGGAGAGAAATGAAAATATCTATGTAGCAATGTTCCCCATCCAACCTGACAGAGCTTGAGAGGACCTGCAGAGAAGAATGGGAGAAACTCCTCAAATACAGGTGTGCCAGGCTTGTTGCGTCATACCCAAGAAGACTTGAGGCTGTAATCGCCCCCTAAGGTGCTTCAACAAAGTGCTGAGTAAAGGGTCTGAATACTTATGTAAATGTAATATTTCAGTTTTATATTTTTTTGTCTAAAAAACGCTTTACTCTTTGTCATTTTGGTGTATGGTGTGTAGATTGATGAGGGGGGGAACAATTAAATCCATTTTAGAATAAGGCTGTAACGTAACAAAATGTGGAAAAAGTGAAGGGGTCTGAATACTTTCTGAATGCACTGTATGTGTATTTTATATGATGGAAACAATAATACCAATGATTTGTACAATGCAAACACCACTCTGTTTTCCGATGTCCATACCCCCCCCCCCCCCCCCCCCCACACACACACTCACTCAGCCATCTGTGATATGAAACAATGAAAAGACCGAGTAAACAGCCCTCACATCCACTGTGGCAGGAAGCTTACGGTTGATATGAATAATATTATTTATTTTCCCACCTTGTCCCAGGTTCCTGAATTATTTGGTCCTGTCCGGACTGTTGCCGAGGGCAAAGGGGAGAGTGTACTTATTGGGACCACCAGGAACTATGTTCTACAAGGCAGTTTATATGGCGAATTTACCCCCATCACTCAAGTGGGTACAATTATCTGACATTCTAGTTCATGCAGACATTAAACCTAAAATTTCGAAGAGATTTAGCTGTTAAATGATGATATGCTAACTGGCCTCCCTACCTTCTCCAGGGTCACACAGATGAGCTGTGGGGGTTGGCAGTGCACCCCTGGAAGCCCCACTTCCTCACCTGTGGTCACGACAAGCACGTCAGCCTGTGGGACTCCTCCTCACATCAGCCTGTCTGGACCAAGACTATGGAGGTAGACGGACAGACAGACAGCGCCCCCTGGGGACAACCCTGAACCTCACACATTACACATGTATGAGTAGAAGGGTCATGAGCTTAGCTTGGTCACAGATCTGTTTGTGCTGTATAGCCAGCAATGACGTCACGCCAAATATGTTGGGGGGTTGGCCTTATCTCATCACATGACCTGCTTCAGGAAAAACTCAGTCTGGGTTCTAAGATAGCGCAGGAAAGCATAGGGTTTTTAAAAATTATTATTAATTATATCAAGACTTTGTGTTTATACATCTCCAAAAAACTTCAGTCTCTTTGTGTTGTATGGCAAAGGTTTCAGGATGCAGCATTGACGTGACCCTTCCTTTCGTTTTCTTTCACGGGTAGGACGCGGCCCAGTCTGCTGGATTCCATCCCTCTGGAGCAGTGGTTGCTATAGGAACGCAGACCGGCAGGTGACAGCGTAGTGCTCGAAGGAGAATCGTACTATGCCAATTCCATCACAAAAGCCATAGAGACCTGCCCGTAATAATAATAACAACAACAACAACAACACATGTCATTTCTATAGTGTTTTTTCATTACGATAGGAGTCTCAAAGTGGGCTTTGTGAAATTACAGGAGATATGTGATGTGTTAGTATACTTTTGATAATGAGAAGATGGGTTTCTTTCGTCACACAGGTGGCTGGTGCTGGATACCGACTCGAAGGATCTAGTCACAGTGCACACAGATGGGAATGAACAGCTGTCTGTTATCCGCTTTGCACCGGGTATGGTAATAGGCTCTTATAATGCTTTATTAGGCTACTTGCTATAAGCATATATGAGACTTTATTATGACTTATTATAAAGATAAATATTCATAGTACATATTTTAAATTAAAATGGTTGTTATTTAGTCAGGATCATTAAATGGCTGTTATTTAGTCATTATCATTAAATGGTTGTTATTTAGTCAGGATCAATAAATGGCTGTTATTTAGTCAGGATCAATAAATGGTTGTTATTTAGTCATTATCAGATGGTTGTTATTTAGTCAGGATCAATAAATGGTTGTTATTTAGTCAGGATCAATAAATGGTTGTTATTTAGTCAGGATCATTAAATGGTTGTTATTTAGTCAGGATCAATAAATGGCTGTTATTTAGTCAGGATCAATAAATGGCTGTTATTTAGTCAGGATCATTAAATGGTTGTTATTTAGTCAGGATCAATAAATGGCTGTTATTTAGTAAGGATCAATAAATGGCTGTTATTTAGTCAGAATCAATAAATGGCTGTTATTTAGTCAGGATCAATAAATGGTTGTTATTTAGTCAGGATCAATAAATGGTTGTTATTTAGTCAGGATCAATAAATGGCTGTTATTTAGTCAGGATCAATAAATGGCTGTTATTTAGTTAGGATCATTAAATGGTTGTTATTTAGTCAGGATCAATAAATGGTTGTTATTTAGTCAGGTTCAATAAATGGTTGTTATTTAGTCAGGATCATTAAATGGCTGTTATTTAGTCAGGATCATTAAATGGCTGTTATTTAGTCAGGATCAATAAATGGCTGTTATTTAGTCAGGATCAATAAATGGCTGTTATTTAGTCAGGATCAATAAATGGCTGTTATTTAGTCAGGATCAATAAATGGTTGTTATTTAGTCAGGATCAATAAATGGTTGTTATTTAGTCAGGATCAATAAATGGTTGTTATTTAGTCAGGATCAATAAATGGTTGTTATTTAGTCAGGATCAATAAATGGCTGTTATTTAGTCAGGATCATTAAATGGTTGTTATTTAGTCAGGATCAATAAATGGCTGTTATTTAGTCAGGATCAGTAAATGACTGTTATTTAGACAGGATCAATAAATGGTTGTTATTTAGTCAGGATCATTATCAGATGGTTGTAAGAAAATATAAGGGCGCCATACATAAAATGCTTCACAGCTGCATCATAATGCATTATAACCTGTCTGAAGTGAAACCAAGAGGGCGACAGTAGGCCTTCTATGAGAACATCCTAACAGTTACAGGTTGACTGTGATACTGATACAGACCATGTTGTAATACTGATACAGACCATGTTGTAATACTGATACAGACCATATTGTGATACTGATACAGACCATATTGTAATACTGATACAGACCATATTGTAATACTGATACAGACCATGTTGTAATACTGATACAGGCCATGTTGTAACCTAATCTCCTGTTCTTATTCCTAGATGGTAATTTCCTGGCGATCGGCTCTCACGATAACTACATCTATATCTACGTAGTGGGGGAGAGTGGTAGGAAGTACAGCAGATTGGGAAAGTGCTCGGTGAGCACCTTTTATATTTAGGGCCTACCCCTTCTTCTCCTCGGCCTCAAACCAGGAGGACATGCTAAATTATGCGCACTTATGGCATAGTGCATAATGGTTTATAACAAGCTGAGTCATCCATCCGACTATAGCTGATTCTCATCTCTCTCTCTCTCTCTCTCTCTCTCTCTCTCTCAGGGTCACTCCAGCTTCATCACCCATCTAGACTGGTCAGTGGACTCTCAGTACCTGGTGTCCAACTCAGGAGACTATGAGATACTGTATTGTAAGTATTGTTTGGTTTATTGAAATGGAAAATTAAAATCTGTGTTCTTATTGGACACGATCAGGTAGCACCTCCCCGTTTCAATCAGCTGTATGTCGTTCCAGGGATCCCGTCTGTGTGTAAACAGGTGGTGAGTGTGGAGACCACCCGGGACATCCCCTGGGCCACCTCCACCTGCACCCTGGGCTTCCAAGTCTTTGGTGAGCAATGTTGAAGAAGCATGAGAATCTATTTGTTGAAGAAGCATGAGAATCTATTTGTTGAAGCAGCTGGAGAATCTATTAATTGAAGCAGCTGGAGAATCTATTTGTTGAAGCAGCTAGAATATTAATTTGTTGAAGCAGCTGGAGAATCTATTTGTTGAAGCAGCTAGAATATTAATTTGTTGAAGCAGCTGGAGAATCTATTTGCTGGACACATAGGCTGCATTTAAACAGGCAGCCCAATTCTGATCTTTTCGCCACTAACTGGTCTTTTGACCAGTCAGATCAGCTCTTTTGCCAATAATTGGACTGGATGTGTGACCGTATGGCCATTCACATTGTGTGCAGAGTGCAGAGATAGGAGAAAAAACATAATGGGACCAATACTAGAACTCTGGTCCACAGGGTTATGGCCTGATGGCTCTGACGGGACTGACATCAACGCAGTCTCCAGATCTAATGAGAAGCAGCTGCTTGTCACAGGAGACGACTTTGGAAAAGTCTGCCTTTTCTCATACCCCTGCTGTCAATTTCGGGTAAGATTTTTTTTTGTTTATCTATTCAATATATACATTGAGAAGAGCCTGTGAAGATTACATGAGACCATTGGTTGCATTTTTGTTTGATTGAGGATTTTTTTCTCCTTTCAGGCTCCCAGTCACGTCTATGGCGGACACAGCAGTCATGTGACCAATGTGAACTTCCTGTTTGATGACAGTTGCCTGGTTTCCACTGGGGGCAAGGACATGAGCGTCATGCAGTGGCGAATAGTGTGAGGCGGACATTTTGGGGCAACAGACATGCAGTTTCTTTATTGATTTGGGTAGGAAGGGGAAGGGAAGGGATGCAGCCCCAGAGGCTTTCCTGTATATGGATCCCAATGAGCTTATTGGAGTAGGAGGAAGTTGCCCCTAGACCCGCACCTAGTTTTGCATTTCCCCCATTAATAGTTTAGGATAGGATTTGGGCAGGACAAGCTGATCCTAGGTTAGTTCATAGGATTGGATTGTTGGAGGGCGGGGCGGGTCATGGGTGGGTGGATGGGTTGGGGGGGCGAAGATCATCGCAACAAAAGGAAGATACAACAGGCAGTACCTAATGTTTTGTTTTTTATCGTTCCGTCTTTCTCCTTTGCTTTGTATATTTCACAGCTCAGGAAACCAATAGAAAAGTAGGAGTTCAATGTCTTCCCAATGTCATTATGGTAGCCTCTCTGGCCTACTACAGATACCACTCCGCCTTGGAAAGACAGAGAAAGATTTCTACTGATGATGGGCATTTGGTCTTTACAGAAAGCACATACATATGGTTCAAACTGATGCTGATAGAGTAAAATAACAAATACTCCTATAATTACACAATATTTCATCATGTGATGTGTATTTTACAATGAATGCAGCAGGTTTACCACAGGCAGTTGGTTACTAGGCCAAGTGTGCAATGGAGAGACGAATTCTGAGACGACATAGAAATATGACGATGTTAAACTCTCTACTGCCATCGTCTGGCTTCCTGAGGTAATTGCAACAACTTCATAACTGTAAACTGTAATATGGTAATGTATCCCACAAGGCATTTCAAAGAGCTCTTTAAAAACAAATACATAAATATTTCAATGAATAATCAATTATTATTTACACCTGTTGAAAAGCATCGTTTTTGAAGGATATTCTGTGCTTGACAGAGCTGAAGTTGAACTCTGTGTCAAGAGGCTGGTGGGAGGAGCTATAGGAGGACAGACACATTGTAATGGCTGGAATAGAGTTGATATAATAGAGTCTAATGAGGATTCCATGTTTGTGGTTTCGATATGTTTTTGATACCATTCCATTAATTCTATTCCAGTCTTTACATTGGGCCTGGCCTCCTATAGCTCCTCCCACCAGACTCGTCTGTTTCAAACCTATTTGGACTGCACTGTTATATATTGTCTGCTGCCGAGGTCACTTCCTTCCTGAGTCTCCCTTCTCTTCCTGTCTCAAACTAGATCTGTAAATAAAAGGTTTGTACTAATCAGACCATTGCACTGTAATTGTTTCCTCTGCAATACCCTTGTCACACTATACTGCCGAACCAAACCGTACCGGGCTGGCTTGATATGATCTTTTCTCTGGGTCCTTTTCAGCGTGGCTCCGACAACTATGGTGGAAGTGTAACCAGGCTAGCTCAGTATAGCTCGGTTCGGCTTGGTAATGCTACCGTACGTTCTGCCACCTGCAAGGACTCACTACTCCAAAGCTTATTAAAAAGGTCCACTCTGATATTTACAGCTGTATTTAATCACTCCAAGGCTTAAAGGAGAGCTATCTCTCTTAAACCTGTGACTTGGCTACCATACTGACCTTGACTCCTGCTTCTTGTTAACTTGGAATATTCATGAACAAAACATGTCATGCATATTGAAATCTTTCTCACACCCGGGCAAAAGTAATCACAGCAAGAGTGATCTGTACCACACTGGTAATGTCTGGACTGAACTGGTCCTTCATCTGGGGTTCGTTTTCTAGTAATACAAAGTCATTTTTAAACGTTTCCAGGGCATGCATGACATTGGTTATACCTGGGCTGCATTCAGCAGGGCTCAATATCGTGGAACGTTCAGAGAGAAATATACTAGAACAATCAGACCTTTCTGACTGGTAGGATAAAGAATCGCATCAGCACTATTCATTACATTTCTGAAACATTCTGAAACGTTTGCCTCCTGAATGTAGCCCTGTTTTTTCAGCACCAAACATACTGATTGGATATATGCAGATGTTTGACATGTGACCATAACAATGTAACCGTGATGGAATAATTTTCTAATAAAAAATTATTAAAACAATAAGTTGTTGTCCTTGTTTGGGTCTTTGTTTTAGTTTTTAGTTTTTCCACAGTACAGTACCCATTTGTTTGACAGTAAAGACTGAAATTCCTTCAAATCTTTGAGACGGACTTTTTTTGCCATCTTTTTTTGATTGACGTTTTGAAATTCTAGTTTATTTTGGGTGTGTTGAAATGATGTAATGATTGGGAAAGAAAATGTGTGATATAAATGCAATTTAGGCTTGGTAGACTATTATAAGTGACTTTCTTATATAATTCCATTGTTCTGATAGAGAGCGAGATGATGCAGTTATAGGCGGTCGTCTCAAGCGGGCAGCATTGGACCGGTTGCATGCTGTGGTCAACTATTTTACACAATCTCCACCTTGCCAAAACACCACGAATACGGTGGAAATATGGCAACTCGGAGGCTGCTGTCAGCCACAATCCCCCGTCTTCTTGAGACAACCACGACCATCATTTGAACATGGAATTAAGGATGCAAGACAATAAACGGAGTGCAAAGCTTTTGAGAGAGAAAGGGAGAACGTTCGGTTCCTCGCATTGTATTTCAGAATCAGACTGACTGCATTGCCGACAGCCATACATAATTGGTGAACATTGGCGTATGATCTTTTAGTTATATTGAATTAGAACATTCTGCTTTACAAACGGTCTGAGAGAGAAAAACTGGTATATGTCAATTTCTTCATGTCATCGTCCAATTGAACAGGAGAAAAAATGAGGTAAGCAATTGAGCATGTGTTGGGTTTGCAAAGCCGCGTCATTTGTCAGACCGTTGCCTTTATAATAATGTGGATGTGAATAAATTCACGATCTAGACGAAATATCTAGACTAAATCTAGACGAAATATTATATATGAAAAGGCCTCATCACAGCATGGTATGCTACTTTAATAGAGTAATATCCATGTAATATGCGTGTCCTCGTGTATGCATTATAGAATTTACACAATAGACAAATCCGTTTTTTGTGAAAGATCACAGCCACAATAAACCCGTAAAAATGTCAATGGGTAGGGTATTCTATAGAATAATATAGAACTATAGAATCCATGTGTTTTCCCTTCTACTCTATTCTATTAATTATCATTCTGTACGCACCTATCCATTTCCTTTATTGGATGGCCTGCATTTAATAGCAATGTTGTCATGGAAACGAGACCCCCCCACACACACACACACACAAACACACAAACACACACATATTCCTGTACAGGCCATATACTTAGCCAGTTATTGACTGATCGAGCTGCATCATTATGGGAGATCAGTCAACATCAACAACACGCCTACAGAATAGCAAAGACAAAAGACTGGGAGCTCTGACACACAAATGACATTTCTCAGCTCACAGTTCTTTCATGGGCGGAGGAGGAATATTGTAAGGTTATGGCCTTTGTGTGTTGAAAATGACCAGGCCTAAGTGTCAAATAAATCCTGTGCCCTGCGGGTGAATTGTATTTTGGGGCGGTTCTGTTGTTATTTAGCGTCCTATAGGCCTACACTAAGGCCTGAACAACCTACCTGGATACACAGAACTACGGTAGGGAGTCTCTGCACATTCACTGCCTCCGAGGAGCTGTCCAATCCAAAACAATCATTTGGTAGCTTAGTGGTTAAGAGACTTTAGGCAATAATTGGAAGGTTGCTGGTTTAAATCCCCAAGCTGACGAGGTGAAAAATCTTTTGATTTGTACTTGAGCAAGGCATCGAACCCTAATTGCTCTGGATAAGAGTGTCTGCAAAAATGTAAAGGAGTTTTGTGATTTTCTCTGACAGCTAGAATATAGGTTCAGGTCCTTGGTCTATACTCTTTGTTATTAGCTCATCAGCAGAGCGCCGTTTTGGGTGGGAACTATTTGTGGTTGCACATGTGATTGTCTACATGGGGACAGTGTTGCTATATGTCTGTGTATGAGCTGTATAGAGAGTAATGGCTTCATGTTCCCACACCATAATGTGGTACAGGGCTGTATAGAGAGTAATGGCTTCATGTTCCCACACCATAATGTGGTACAGGGCTGTATAGAGAGTAATGGCTTCATGTTCCCACACCATAATGTGGTACAGGGCTGTATAGAGAGTAATGGCTTCATGTTCCCACACCATAATGTGGTACAGGGCTGTATAGAGAGTAATGGCTTCATGTTCCCACACCATAACGTGGTACAGGGCTGTATAGAGAGTAAAGGCTTCATGTTCCCACACCATAATGTGGTACAGGGCTGTATAGAGAGTAATGGCTTCATGTTCCCACACCATAATGTGGTACAGGGCTGTAATAGAGAGTAAAGGCTTCATGTTCCCACACCATAATGTGGTACAGGGCTGTATAGAGAGTAAAGGCTTCATGTTCCCACACCATAATGTGGTACAGGGCTGTATAGAGAGTAATGGCTTCATGTTCCCACACCATAATGTGGTACAGGGCTGTAATAGAGAGTAAAGGCTTCATGTTCCCACACCATAATGTGGTACAGGGCTGTATAGAGAGTAATGGCTTCATGTTCCCACACCATAACGTGGTACAGGGCTGTATGGAGAGTAAAGGCTTCATGTTCCCACACCATAATGTGGTACAGGGCTGTATGGAGAGTAAAGGCTTCATGTTCCCACACCATAATGTGGTACAGGGCTGTATAGAGAGTACTGGCTTCATGTTCCCACACCATAACGTGGTACAGGGCTGTATGGAGAGTAATGGCTTCATGTTCCCATGAAGGCCTAAGGCAAATTTGTCCATTTACCCCAAATTATGAAAGATAGAGAGATACAAATGGAGGATCCTGCAGCAATAGGATTTAAATGTTTAGTCCATAACGTGGTGATTAGGCTATTAGCTGGCCAAAAGTTGGCTACATGAAAGTGCAATACTCTTAATATAAACGTGTTAGTGTGGGTTTTTAGTAACGTGTGTTAGTGTGGGTTTTCAGTAATGTGTTAGTGTGGGTTTTCAGTAACGTGTGTTAGTGTGGGTTTTCAGTAATGTGTTAGTGTGGGTTTTCAGTAACGTGTTAGTGTGGGTTTTCAGTAACGTGTGTTAGTGTGGGTTTTTAGTAACGTGTGTTAGTGTGGGTTTTCAGTAACGTGTTAGTGTGGGTTTTCAGTAACGTGTTAGTGTGGGTTTTCAGTAACGTGTGTTAGTGTGGGTTTTCAGTAACGTGTTAGTGTGGGTTTTCAGTAACGTGTGTTAGTGTGGGTTTTTAGTAATGTGTTAGTGTGGGTTTTCAGTAACGTGTTAGTGTGGGTTTTCAGTAACGTGTTAGTGTGGGTTTTCAGTAACGTGTGTTTTCAGCAACGTGTTAGTGTGTATTTTTAGTAACCTGTGTTTTCAGTAACATGTGTGTCAGTGTGGGTTTTCAGTAACTCGTGTTTTCAGTAACATGTGTGTCAGTGTGGGTTTTCAGTAACGTGTGTTTTCAGTAACACATGTTTTCAGTAACGTGTCAGTGTGGGTTTTCAGTGAATTTATTTAAATCACAAAGCTCATCTAGATGTCCTGTGGTGCAGGAAAATTCTCAGCAACAAAAGACTGATCAAATTAAGATCCTACATCTGTAGCTATATCTTGTATACACACTACACAGAACAGTTTTACACTGTGCCAAGGATATATCCCTATGTCATCAAAATGTGATTAAATCTCGTAGGTATTTTAGTCAAAAGACGACTAAGAGCTCTATTCAGTCTGTAAAGCTGAAGCGTTACAGATTCTGTGACATAAATGTAAAGGAGGGAGTGGAGGCAGCCTCATTAGGGGATCTATTCAAGTCTGTGAAGTGATAGAAAATTAAAGGTAATTTCCGATTGAGCCGACATATGCAGCATTTACCGTGAATGCAGTCTCTGCTAACGATGGAACATTACCTTTAAATGTCAATCATCATGTGAAGCTGCACTTCCGGGATGCGTATTGAACCAAGCCCTTATCTAAAATATGTGAATGTGCGAGTGACCGTGTCGCCAAGAAACATTTTTACATGTTCCCATCATGCTGTTCGCCTGGTCCCAGATCTACCTTTTACACTGTGCCAAGGATACGTCCCCATGTCATCAAAATGTGCTTGAGTGTAACGTCACTGAAACAAGGTTTTTACAGTCTATACGTGCTTGCCAAGTTGATGTGTTTCATATCACACCATAGTATACACTGACCAGGTGAATCCAGGCTATGATCCCTTATTGATGTCACTTGTTAAATCCACTTCAATCAGTGTAGATGAAGGGGAGGAGACAGGTTAAAGAATGATTGTTAAGCCTTGAGACAATGGAGACATGGATTGTGTGCATTCAGAGGATGAATGGGCAAGACAAAAGATTTAAGTGCCTTTGAACGGGGTATAGTAGTAGGTGTCAGGCGCACCGGTTTTAGTCTGTCAAGAAATGCAAAGCATTTCACACTCAATAGTTTCCCATGTGTATCAAGAATGGTCCACGACCCAATGGACGTTCCAGCCAACTTGAGGGGGCAGAACGACAGATTTTTAATTTGTCAGGAAGCACTCTGTGTCCTGTAGCCTGTGTCTGGCTGTTCTCTCAGTCAGGAAGCACTCTGTGTGTCCTGTAGCCTGTGTCTGGCTGTTCTCTCAGTCAGGAAGCACTCTGTGTGTCCTGTAGCCTGTGTCTGGCTGTTCTCTCAGTCAGCAAGCACTCTGTGTGTCCTGTAGCCTGTGTCTGGCTGTTCTCTCAGTCAGGAAGCACTCTGTGTGTCCTGTAGCCTGTGTCTGGCTGTTCTCTCAGTCAGCAAGCACTCTATGTGTCCTGTAGCCTGTGTCTGGCTGTTCTCTCAGTCAGCAAGCACTCTATGTGTCCTGTAGCCTGTGTCTGGCTGTTCTCTCAGTCAGGAAGCACTCTATGTGTCCTGTAGCCTGTGTCTGGCTGTTCTCTCAGTCAGGAAGCACTCTATGTGTCCTGTAGCCTGTGTCTGGCTGTTCTCTCAGTCAGGAAGCACTCTATGTGTCCTGTAGCCTGTGTCTGGCTGTTCTCTCAGTCAGGAAGCACTCTATGTGTCCTGTAGCCTGTGTCTGGCTGTTCTCTCAGTCAGGAAGCAGCACTCTGTGTGTCCTGTAGCCTGTGTCTGGCTGTTCTCTCAGTCAGGAAGCAGCACTCTATGTGTCCTGTAGCCTGTGTCTGGCTGTTCTCTCAGTCAGGAAGCACTCTATGTGTCCTGTAGCCTGTGTCTGGCTGTTCTCTCAGTCAGGAAGCAGCACTCTGTGTGTCCTGTAGCCTGTGTCTGGCTGTTCTCTCAGTCAGGAAGCAGCACTCTATGTGTCCTGTAGCCTGTGTCTGGCTGTTCTCTCAGTCAGGAAGCAGCACTCTATGTGTCCTGTAGCCTGTGTCTGGCTGTTCTCTCAGTCAGGAAGCACTCTGTGTGTCCTGTAGCCTGTGTCTGGCTGTTCTCTCAGTCAGGAAGCACTCTGTGTGTCCTGTAGCCTGTGTCTGGCTGTTCTCTCAGTCAGGAAGCACTCTATGTGTCCTGTAGCCTGTGTCTGGCTGTTCTCTCAGTCAGGAAGCAGCACTCTGTGTGTCCTGTAGCCTGTGTCTGGCTGTTCTCTCAGTCAGGAAGCAGCACTCTGTGTGTCCTGTAGCCTGTGTCTGGCTGTTCTCTCAGTCAGGAAGCACTCTGTGTGTCCTGTAGCCTGTGTCTGGCTGTTCTCTCAGTCAGGAAGCACTCTGTGTGTCCTGTAGCCTGTGTCTGGCTGTTCTCTCAGTCAGGAAGCACTCTATGTGTCCTGTAGCCTGTGTCTGGCTGTTCTCTCAGTCAGGAAGCAGCACTCTGTGTGTCCTGTAGCCTGTGTCTGGCTGTTCTCTCAGTCAGGAAGCAGCACTCTGTGTGTCCTGTAGCCTGTGTCTGGCTGTTCTCTCAGTCAGGAAGCAGCACTCTGTGTGTCCTGTAGCCTGTGTCTGGCTGTTCTCTCAGTCAGGAAGCACTCTGTGTGTCCTGTAGCCTGTGTCTGGCTGTTCTCTCAGTCAGGAAGCACTCTATGTGTCCTGTAGCCTGTGTCTGGCTGTTCTCTCAGTCAGGAAGCAGCACTCTGTGTGTCCTGTAGCCTGTGTCTGGCTGTTCTCTCAGTCAGGAAGCACTCTATGTGTCCTGTAGCCTGTGTCTGGCTGTTCTCTCAGTCAGGAAGCAGCACTCTGTGTGTCCTGTAGCCTGTGTCTGGCTGTTCTCTCAGTCAGGAAGCAGCACTCTATGTGTCCTGTAGCCTGTGTCTGGCTGTTCTCTCAGTCAGGAAGCAGCACTCTGTGTGTCCTGTAGCCTGTGTCTGGCTGTTCTCTCAGTCAGGAAGCAGCACTCTGTGTGTCCTGTAGCCTGTGTCTGGCTGTTCTCTCAGTCAGGAAGCAGCACTCTGTGTGTCCTGTAGCCTGTGTCTGGCTGTTCTCTCAGTCAGGAAGCAGCACTCTGTGTGTCCTGTAGCCTGTGTCTGGCTGTTCTCTCAGTCAGGAAGCAGCACTCTGTGTGTCCTGTAGCCTGTGTCTGGCTGTTCTCTCAGTCAGGAAGCACTCTGTGTGTCCTGTAGCCTGTGTCTGGCTGTTCTCTCAGTCAGGAAGCGAAAAGGGAGTGTTAAAGGGAAGCCTTAAATCATCAGATGGACGTAGGGGAACGGATTCAATTCAATGATTTATTCAGCCTCAGTGCTTCGATTGCAGCCACTGCAATCCCACAACTTCCCTATATGCAGGGCTATTTATAGCTTTAGCGTAAGTGTTTATTATCATTGCTATGATTCATCTGTATTCTCCCTGCCAGCCGTACTCAGTCATTGCATAGGGAGAAGTCTCCTGGGAAACGTAAGCACGATTGCCGCAGTGACTCATCCACCAAAAGAAAAGGTAGAATACGCTATGAAAATCCTGAGTTCCGCGTTTTTTTCTACAGGCTTCTCAGATCGGTGGTGGTTTGTGTGATACAGCTCAACGAGCTCTAAGCGCTATCATATTCATCACATTCATCACATTCTACTTAGATGTCCTCTGCAGTTTAGTGATGAAGAGACAGTCTGCTTCTTGTATGTTCACTACGAAACCAGACCAACCAACCATGTAGTATCAAATGACTAAATCTCAGCTCTAGAAAATAAAAGGAATCCTTATTTGGCATGTTCTCTGCAGTCTGTGTGTATGTGTGTGTATATACACTGAGTATAGAAAACATTAGGAACACATTTCATTATATTGAGTTGCACCTCCCCCATTTTCCTCTCAGAACAGCCTCCATCCGTTGGGGCATGGACTCTACAAGGTGTTGAAAGCTTGGTACAGGGATACTGGCCCGTGTTGACTCCAATGCTTACCACAGCTGTGTCAAGTTCGCTGGATGTCCTTTGGGGTGGTGGACCATTCTTGACACACACGGGAAACTGTTGAGCGTGAAAACCCCAGCAGCGTTGCAGTTCTTGACACAAACCGGTGCGCCTGGCACCTACCACCTTCCATTTGTTTGGGGAGTCTCCCACATCTCCAAACACGTTTGGCAAACACCAAATGTGTTTGCTTATTTTTTTATTTATTAAGCAATGCCTTTTTCTCTGGCCACTCTTCCTTAAAGCCCAGCTCTGTGGAGTGTACGGCTTAAAGTGGTCCTATGGACAGACACTCCAATCTCCGTTGTGGAGCTTTGCAGCTCCTTCAGGGTTATCTTTTGTCTCTTTGTAGCCTCTCTGATTAATGTCCTCCTTGCCTGGTCTGTGAGTTTTGGTGAGCGTTCCTCTCCTGGCAGGATGGTTGTGGTGCCATATTCTTTCCATTTTTTAATAATGGATTTAATGGTGCTCTGTGGGATGTTCAAGATTTCTGATATTTTTTTATAACTCAACCCTGATCTAAACTTCTCCACGACTTTGTCCCTGATCTGTTTGGAGAGCTCCTTGGTCTTCATGGTGCTGCTTGCTTGGTGGTGCCCCTTGCTTAGTGGTGTTGCAGACTCTGGGGCCTTTCAGAGCAGGTGTATATATACTGAGATCATGTGACAGATCATGTGACATTTAGATTGCACACAGGTAGACTTTATTTAACTAATTCTGTGACTTCTGAAGGTAAGTGGTTGCACCAGATCTTATTTAGAGGCTTCCTAGCAAAGGGGGTGAATACATATACACACACCACTTTTCCTTCTTTATTTTTTACTATTCTTTGAAACAAGTTACTTTTTTAATTTCACTTCACCGGTTAGGGCTATTTTGTGTCCATTACATGAAATAAAAATACAAATACATTTCAATTACAGGTTGTAATGCAACAAAATAGGAAAAACACCAAGGGGGATTAATGCTTTTGCAAGGCACTGTATTGATGAAGCCAATTACTTTTTAAAATTGATTTCACCTTTATTTAACCAGGTAGGCTAGTTGAGAACAAGTTCTCATTTGCAACTGCGACCTGGCCAAGATAAAGCATAGCAGTGTGAACAGACAACACAGAGTTACACATGGAGTAAACAATTAACAAGTCAATAACACAGTAGAAAAAAGGGGGAGTCTATATACAATGTGTGCAAAAGGCATGAGGTAGGCGAATAATTACAATTTTGCAGATTAACACTGGAGTGATAAATGATCAGATGGTCATATACAGGTAGAGATATTGGTGTGCAAAATAGCAGAAAAGTAAATAAATAAAACAGTATGGGGATGAGGTAGGTGAAAATGGGTGGGCTATTTACCAATAGACTATGTACAGCTGCAGCGATCGGTTAGCTGCTCAGATAGCTGATGTTTGAAGTTGGTGAGGGAGATAAAAGTCTCCAACTTCAGCGATTTTTGCAATTCGTTCCAGTCACAGGCAGCAGAGTACTGGAACGAAAGGCGGCCAAATGAGGTGTTGGCTTTAGGGATGATCAATGAGATACACCTGCTGGAGCGCGTGCTGCGAATGGGTGTTGCCATCGTGACCAGTGAACTGAGATAAGGCGGAGCTTTACCTAGCATGGACTTGTAGATGACCTGGAGCCAGTGGGGCTGGCGACGAATATGTAGCGAGGGCCAGCCGACTAGAGCATACAAGACGCAGTGGTGGGTGGTATAAGGTGCTTTAGTGACAAAACGGATGGCACTGTGATAGACTGCATCCAGTTTGCTGAGTAGAGTGTTGGAAGCCATTTTGTAGATGACATCGCCGAAGTCGAGGATCGGTAGGATAGTCAGTATTACTAGGGTAAGCTTGGCGGCGTGAGTGAAGGAGGCTTTGTTGCGGAATAGAAAGCCGACTCTTGATTTGATTTTCGATTGGAGATGTTTGATATGAGTCTGGAAGGAGAGTTTGCAGTCTAGCCAGACACCTAGGTACTTATAGATGTCCACATATTCAAGGTCGGAACCATCCAGGGTGGTGATGCTAGTCGGGCATGCGGGTGCAGGCAGCGATCGGTTGAAAAGCATGCATTTGGTTTTACTAGCGTTTAAGAGCAGTTGGTGCCACGGAAGGAGTGTTGCATGGCATTGAAGCTCGTTTGGAGGTTAGATAGCACAGTGTCCAATGATGGGCCGAAAGTATATAGAATGGTGTCGTCTGCGTAGAGGTGGATCAGGGAATCGCCCGCAGCAAGAGCAACATCATTGATATATACAGAGAAAAGAGTCGGCCCGAGAATTGAACCCTGTGGCACCCCCATAGAGACTGCCAGAGGACCGGACAGCATGCCCTCCGATTTGACACACTGAACTCTGTCTGCAAATTGATTGGTGAACCAGGCAAGGCAGTCATCCGAAAAACCGAGGCTACTGAGTCTGCCGATAAGAATATGGTGATTGACAGAGTCGAAGGCCTTGGCAAGGTCGATGAAGACGGCTGCACAGTACTGTCTTTTATCGATGGCGGTTATGATATCGTTTAGTAACTTGAGTGTGGCTGAGGTGCACCCGTGACCGGCTCGGAAACCAGATTGCACAGCGGAGAAGGTACGGTGGGATTCGAGATGATCAGTGACCTGTTTGTTGACTTGGCTTTCGAAGACCTTGGATAGGCAGGGCAGGATGGATATAGGTCTGTAACAGTTTGGGTCCAGGGTGTCTCCCCTTTTGAAGAGGGGGATGACTGTGGCAGCTTTCCAATCCTTGGGGATCTCGGACGATATGAAAGAGAGGTTGAACAGGCTGGTAATAGGGGTTGCGACAATGGCGGCGGATAGTTTCAGAAATAGAGGGTCCAGATTGTCAAGCCCAGCTGATTTGTACGGGTCCAGGTTTTGGAGCTCTTTCAGAACATCTGCTATCTGGATTTGGGTAAAGGAGAACCTGGAGAGGCTTGGGCGAGGAGCTGCGGGGGGGGCGGAGATGTTGGCCGAGGTTGGAGTAGCCAGGCGGAAGGCATGGCCAGCCGTTGAGAAATGCTTATTGAAGTTTTCGATAATCATGGATTTATCGGTGGTGACCGTGTTACCTAGCCTCAGTGCAGTGGGCAGCTGGGAGGAGGTGCTCTTGTTCTCCATGGACTTCACAGTGTCCCAGAACGTTTTGGAGTTGGAACTACAGGATGCAAACTTCTGCCTGAAGAAGCTGGCCTTAGCTTTCCTGACTGACTGCGTGTATTGGTTCCTGACTACCCTGAACAATTACTGATGTGTACTCCTCAATGCCATCAGAGGAATTCTGGAACATATTTCAGTCTGTGCTAGCAAAACAGTCCTGTAGCTTATCAGCTGCTCCATCTGACCACTTTTTAATCGATCGAGTCACTGGTGCTTCATGCTTTAATTTTTGCTTGTAAGCAGGAATCAGCAGGATGGAATTATGGTCAGATTTGCCAAGTAGAGGGCGAGGGAGAGCTTTGTATGCGTCTCTGTGTGTGGAGTATAGGTGGTCCAGCGTTCTTTTTCCTCTGGTTGCACATTTAACATTCTGATAGAAATTTGGTAAAACGGATTTAAGATTCCCTGCATTAAAGTCCCCGGCTACTAGGAGCGCCGCCTCTGGGTGAGCATTTTCTTGTTTGCTTATGGCGGAATACAGCTCATTCAATGACGTCTTAGTGCCAGCCTCTGACTGTGGTGGTATGTAAACAGCTACAAAGAACACAGATGAAAACTCTCTAGGTAGATAGCGTGATCTACAGCTTATCATGAGAAACTCTACCTCGGGTGAGCAATAGCTCATGACTTCCTTAGATATCGTGCACCAGCTGTTATTTACAAAACTACATAGTACGCCGCCCCTTGTCTTACCAGACGCCGCTGTTCTATCCTGCCAGTCCATCGTATAACCAGCCAGCTGTATGTTGATATTGTCGTTGTTCAGCCACGACTCCGTGAAGCATAAGATGTTACAGTTTTTAATATCTTTGGAGAATAAAATCGACCAGTTAAGATTGCACGTTTGCTAGCAGAATGGAGGGAAGTGGCGGCTCATTCGTTCGCCTACGAATTCTCTTCACGCAGATCACAGAGATCGGGGCCTGTTCCCCAGGAAACAGTATATCCTTCACATCGGGCTCGTCAGAGTCGTGAAAGAAAAAAAAAGGATTCTGCCAGTCCATGGTGAGTAATCGCAGTCCTGATGTCTAGAAGTTATCTTCGGTCATAAGAGACGGTAGCGGCAACATTGTGTACAAAATACGTTTAAAAAAAACAAGTTACAAACAATGCAAAAAATGAACAAAAAAACACAATCGGCTGGAGGCACGTAGCATGTTTGCCATCTTCTCTGGCGCCATCTCTCTCTCTCTCTTGGCAATGACTTTAGGAGTTGGTTATACAGCACAAACAGATCTGTGATCAGGCTATCATGCTGTGGTTATTCACTGATTACAGGGATCATGTGGCTCTTTCAGTAAATCCAATGGGCGAGACTACTCGGAGGCAGATAGGCTATACAGCCCCCCAATCCTCCGAGTGGATGTGAGTATAGGGCAAGGTGACTGCTGGTGTGATCACGTTCTCTGACTCTCTCTTTCCGCTCTCTCTCTCTTACTGACTCGCTCAGATGCTTTCTCTGACTCGCTCTCTGACTCGCTCTCCTCTCTCTCTTACTGACTCCCTCTGACTCTCTCTCTAACTCTCTCTTGCCTCTCTCTCTTACTCTCTCGCTCTCTCTCTCTCTCTCTGACTCTATTGCTCTGACTCTCTCTCACCTCTCTCTTACTGACTCACTCTGACTCTCTCTGACTCTCTCTCCTCCCTATCTCTCTCTCTCTTACTGACTCACGGTCTCTCTCACAAACACACTCTCACACTCCTTCCATCTCTCTTTCACTCACTCTCTAAGCTGTCTGTGCTCTTCTTCCTTCACATCAGTTCTGGTGAATGTGGATTATTGTGCTTCTAGAATGAGGGTTTATTTGAACCTCCTCTGAGGAAGATAGAAGATGAGGTGTGAAGTTCCGCAGACCTCTCCACTCTGACCTCTCCACTCTGACTGATGCTTGCCCTTCCGTGTAACCTTCCCCACCATTCGTCTTGTGCAAGACTATCTACTTCTACCTCTTCCATTGAAACCATCTGCCAACCATGTATTCCTTTGACGATTTCGGGTAAGGATAATGCCTTTCTCACTGTGTCGCTTTTGTCTTGTCCATTTGCCTCGGAATGTTCTGTTGATACAGTAGTATACTGTATGTTCAGGATAGTTGAGAAATGGTATTGGTAGATAGTTCTTTGATACAACTGATGTTGCCGTTGTTAGGAATTTGACTATTCAGGTGTGAAGTGTATAAATCAGAGATGTGATTGGACAATGATGATAAGACAATCATATAGTCAGGGTTAGGACTCCTACTACCAGCAGGCTGGGTGGATCTCTAGATACATGGACTGAGGAGATTACTGAGACTGGGACCAGGGTTGGGGTCAATTCCATTTAAATTCTGTAAATTCAGGAACTAAACTGAAATTCCACTTTCCAAAATGTTCTAATCAAGGAATGGTAGTAGTTTGTGAGGACTGGATTTTTAGGGTTGTGTTCATTAAGTGCCAAACGGAAGAAAACTGAGTTAATAAACAGGGAGTGAAAACCTGGACTTTTCTTTTTATGTTTTATGCTACGGTGTACCCTACTGAACACAACCCAGGTGATGTTGTCACGCCCTGACCATAGAGAGCCCTTGGTTCTCTATGGTGTTGTAGGTCAGGGCGTGACTAGCGGGGTGTTCTAGTTTTTCTATTTCTATGTTGGTGTGCTTGGTATGGTTCCCAATTAGAGGCAGCTGATTATCGTTGTCTCTAATTTGGGGATCATACTTAAGTTCTCCATTGTTCCCACCTGGGTTGTGGGATATTGTTTGTGTTATTGTGCTACACAGTTCGTTGTTCGTTTCTTGTTTTGTTGAAGTTTCCAGGTTAATAAAGATGTGGAACTCTACGCACACTGCGCCTTGGTCCGTCTTTAATCACGACCGTGACAGATGTAGTCAGTATGAAGGAAGAATCACCTGAGGAAGCTCTGTGAATGCTGGAATGGGGAATTTAGCTGTTTAATGACTCTCTAGCTAAGGGCCAATACCAGGATTCACTCACAGGATTGTGGACAAATGCTTTCTGTCAGTGTGTAGGGCATACAACTGACTGTATGCGCAATGATGACATAACTCATCTTTGGAGGGAGTGAGAGCTTTAGGAACATTGTCACTTGACAAACAAAATGCATTTACCCCCAAAGTGAAAACAGTTGGAGACCACTCAACTGTTTAATGTTGTAATAACAAGCTTATAATATACATATGAGCTTGTGAAAATATAATTTAATAGCATATTGTTTCTACTCAGGTCAGGATTCTGTTTACCTTGGCAGCCATTTTCCTGTCTGCATTCTGGAAGCACAACAGCGCCTGGCATCCTTGGGGAGCTTTGCTGTTGCTGAACCTGCATTTATTGGCTTTAAAACTACCTCAGCCTCTCTCTCTTCCCTCTCTCTTTCAAACCCTCACTCAACCTGCCCTCTCTCTAACCCTCTCCCTCTGTCTAACCCTCTCCCTCTCTCTAAACCCCCCCTCTCTGTCTCCCTCTAACCCTCACTCCACCTGCCCTCTCTCAAACCCCCCCTCTCTCTTCCTCTCTCTAACCCTCTCTAGCTCTCTCTCTAACTCTCTCTCTTTCTCTACATCTGCTATCCTCATTACCTTTCAGTTGATGACTGACCATTAACATCAAACAGAAATTGTGCTAGCTACCGTAACTCCCCGGTGAGAGTGCTTCCTCAGACCCATAACTAGCCAGTTGCTACAGTACCAAAATTACTGCATTTCCCTTTAAGAATAAGGATTAGTGACCGATAGGGACCTGCCTGTACAGAGGGCTTGGGATGTAGGTGGGGGGAGGGGCTGTAGCCATGTGTCTACTACTTACTTACCCCTTCCGTCGCCTTGGCGACCACAGCCCACGTCATTACTGCAATTCCTTTCATCTTGGAAGACATGTAGTCTACTGAGATAATCCATCCATCTTTGATGTGTCTTGCTCCGATGTTTGATACCAACAACATCTTTTCCACAGGCTCTATGTTAGTTTGTGAGCACCGTGGATCTATGTTGAAGTCCGGCTGGGTTTTTTGGATTCCTGGAGTGACAAACAATGATAGTAATTCACCTTGACAACGGCATAATGCAGCCTGGTGTGTCCCAAAGCTCTGTCCACCAATCCTAACAGAGGAGGACTTGTTTAACCAATCCTAACAGAGGATGACTTGTTTAACCAATCCTAACAGAGGATGACTTGTTTAACCAATCCTAACAGAGGAGGACTTGTTTAACCAATCCTAACAGAGGAGGACTTGTTTAACCAATCCTAACAGAGGAGGACTTGTTTAACCAATCCTAACAGAGGATGACTTGTTTAACCAATCCTAACAGAGGATGACTTGTTTAACCAATCCTAACAGAGGATGACTTGTTTAACCAATCCTAACAGAGGAGGACTTGTTTAACCAATCCTAACAGAGGAGGACATGTTTAACCAAGCGAAGGACTTGTTTAACCAATCCTAAATGAGGAGGACTTGTTTAACCAATCCTAACTGAGGAGGACTTGTTTAACCAATCCTAACAGAGGAGGACTTGTTTAACCAATCAAAGGACTTGTTTAACCAATCCTAACAGAGGAGGACTTGTTTAACCAATCCTAACAGAGGAGGACTTGTTTAACCAAGCGAAGGACTTGTTTAACCAATCCTAACAGAGGAGGACTTGTCTAACCAATTCTAAATGAGGAGGACTTGTTTAACCAATCCTAACTGAGGAGGACTTGTTTAACCAATCCTAACAGAGGAGGACTTGTTTAACCAATCCTAAATGAGGAGGACATGTTTAACCAATCCTAACAGAGGAGGACTTGTTTAACCAATCCTAACTGAGGATGCCTTGTTTAACCAATCCTAACAGAGGAGGACTTGTTTAACCAATCCTAACTGAGGAGGACTTGTTTAACCAATCCTAACTGAGGAGGACTTGTTTAACCAATCCTAACTGAGAAGGGCTTGTTTAACCAATCCTAACTGAGAAGGACTTGTTTAACCAATCCTAACAAAGGAGGACTTGTTTAACCAATCCTAACTGAGAAGGACTTGTTTAACCAATCCTAACAGAGGAGTACTTGTTTAACCAATCCTAACTGAGAAGGACTTGTTCAACCAATCCTAACAGAGGAGGACTTGTTCAACCAATCCTAACAGAGGAGGACTTGTTTAACCAATCCTAACTGAGGATGACTTGTTTAACCAATTGAAAACAGCGAATAAACCCATAGTGGTACTTTTGCCTCAGTGATTCCATGTCAACCATTCAGAATGTAGTGTACTATAACTATCATAATGAGTATATCATACTGTAACTATCATAATGAGTATATCATACTGTAACTATCATAATGAGAATAGCGTACTGTAACTATCATAATGAGTATATCATACTGTAACTATCATAATGAGAATAGCGTACTGTAACTATCATAATGAGTATAGCATACTGTAACTACATAATGAGTATATCATACTGTAACTATCATAATGAGTATATCATACTGTAACTATCATA
>NC_068449.1:6687409-6792409 GCF_023373465.1 Oncorhynchus keta
CGGAACAGCTGAGGGAGGAGACGGAACAGCTGAGGGAGGAGACGGAACAGCTGAGGGAGGAGACGGAACAGCTGAGGGAGGAGACGGAACCGCTGAGGGAGGAGACGGAAAAGCTGAGGGAGGAGACGGAACAGCTGAGGGAGGAGACGGAACAGCTGAGGGAGGAGACGGAACAGCTGAGGGAGGAGACGGAACAGCTGGGAGGACAGCTGAGGGAGGAGACGGAACAGCTGAGGGAGGAGACGGAACCGCTGAGGGAGGAGACGGAACAGCTGAGGGAGGAGATGGAACAGCTGAGGGAGGAGACGGAACCGCTGAGGGAGGAGACGGAACAGCTGAGGGAGGAGACGGAACAGCTGAGGGAGGAGACGGAACAGCTGAGGGAGGAGACGGAACAGCTGAGAGGGATGTGATCCACCATGGCCATTATTTTGGCATGTAAATGGCTGGAAGGTTGTGGTAAGAAATCCTAAATGTGTGGAGACTGAATGCATTGAATGCAAATCAATGGTTTGAGTTGCTCCCACTTTTACATGGTTGTTGTTTCTGTGCCACCTTTAATTAGCATTCAATGCATTGAGTCTCCACACATTTTAGATTTCTTACCACATGGAACCTGTTGGCTATACGCAATAATGGTAATTAATAAGGAAATAAAATTGCTGTTTCGGGCAGCAGGTAGCCTAGTGGTTAGAGTGTTGGGCCAGTAACCGAAAGGTTGCTAGATCAAATACCCAAACTGACAAGGTAAAAATCTGTGTTTCCGCCCCTGAACAAGGTAATTAACCCACTGTTCCTAGGCTGTCATTTTAAATAAGAATTTGTTCTTAACTGACTTGTCTGGTAAAATAAAAATGTCCAAGAGGTTTAGGCTGGGATTCAATCCATGTTGTGTTATAGAGCAATGCACTAGACAGCTGTCAATGCAGCTATTGGCAGAGATCCTATTCATAGTAAACGCTGCAGATGTCAACTCTATTGTAAATGACCTTAAAATGTCAAGCGCTCTACAACGTGCCTCGGATTGAATCCCGGCCTTAGACTCTTTCTAGGAATCTACCATTACATTGGCAGTGGAATGCTTACTGAGTCTTGGAACGGTTCACAACATCTGGCTTTCATTTAAGCAACGATTCAAACACGCCTCTCGTTCTTTAGGCCAAAGACATAAAGTAGATGTATAATATCAAATTGGGAGCTATTTCTACGACTAATATACCTGAGGATCTGCCAGAAGAAGATATAGTGAGTACGGCAGGCTATGTTCTTGTGGCATCTATTTCTGTTATCCACTCTGGTTCAAGTTGTTTACAAGCAGTGATGTTGAATCATACATTTCCAGTAGAGAGTAGTGACCAATCAGAATATCCTTTACTGGAATTAATGTACCATGTGACTCTACTTGAAATTTAAACTAGAATGACCTCACTTGAAATCTAGTTGAAAGTGGGAGCTGCCACATAAAAGAAGACAGTATTACAGGTGTGTTGTACATATCACCATGTACCAAGCAGTCTTTTAGGGGTGAATCAATCAAAATGGAGAAGGAAAGAAAATCCTAGAGCATAGATGATTAATGGAGCATGAACACAATGCTCAGTGATATCCGTTGTGTAATTACGAGGACACGGTTCCTTATATGTAACGCATACGTTGCAAACGTCCAATTACTCACCACAACGACTCTTTGGTCCGGCATGGTCTCCGCGGCTGTGCTTTGTGTTGTAGTCACTGCAGGAGCCTGGGCCACAGTGACTGGGCCTTTTCTTCTGGGTGGGAAACTGACATCTGCTTCCAATCCTCACTTGTAATGCCTGTCAAGTGTCACCGCCACCACCAGTGTGCTTCTCGTAACAGTTTACATTAAAGTGCACAGCTATTGAGTTACTTTGAAACGGATCTGAATTATGTCTTCCCCACTGCGAGTGAAAGCCCAGAAGGCACAGGTTGGAGTCTGGGTGTGATATTCTGGTTATGCAGAGCAGCTCGCTGGTAAGGAGTTCTGACTGAAAAATGGATTTCTGATTTGTAATTTTTGTTGAAAAGTACATACCATTCCATGTTCAAGGTCAGACGGAGGTAAATGTTCTTGCACTTAAATCTAATTTAGTTGGAAGTTGGAACCATGGTTTCATTACAAGGTGTTCCAAAGCATCACTAAGACAGCAGTACAGGGAGTTCCAAAACATCACTAAGACAACAGTACAGGGAGTTCCAAAACATCACTAAGACAACAGTACAGGGAGTTCCAAAACATCACTAAGACAACAGTACAGGGAGTTCCAAAACATCACTAAGACAACAGTACAGGGAGTTCCAAAACATCACTAAGACAACAGTACAGGGAGTTCCAAAACATCACTAAGACAACAGTACAGGGAGTTCCAAAACATCACTAAGACAACAGTACAGGGAGTTCCAAAACATCACTAAGACAACAGTACAGGGAGTTCCAAAACATCACTAAGACAACAGTACAGGGAGTTCCAAAACATCACTAAGACAACAGTACAAGGAGTTCCAAAACATCACTAAGACAACAGTACAGGGAGTTCCAAAACATCACTAAGACAACAGCACAGGGAGTTCCAAAACATCACTAAGACAACAGCACAGGGAGTTCCAAAACATCACTAAGACAACAGTACAGGGAGTTCCAAAACATCACTAAGACAACAGCACAGGGAGTTCCAAAACATCACTAAGACAACAGCACAGGGAGTTCCAAAACATCACTAAGACAACAGTACAGGGAGTTCCAAAACATCACTAAGACAACAGTACAGGGAGTTCCAAAACATCACTAAGACAACAGCACAGGGAGTTCCAAAACATCATTAAGACAACAGCACAGGGAGTTCCAAAACATCACTAAGACAGCAGTACAGGGAGTTCCAAAACATCACTAAGACAACAGTACAGGGAGTTCCAAAACATCACTAAGACAACAGTACAGGGAGTTCCAAAACATCACTAAGACAACAGTACAAGGAGTTCCAAAACATCACTAAGACAACAGTACAGGGAGTTCCAAAACATCACTAAGACAACAGCACAGGGAGTTCCAAAACATCACTAAGACAACAGCACAGGGAGTTCCAAAACATCACTAAGACAACAGTACAGGGAGTTTCAAAACTAAAACAGGTGACATATAGATTGTGCAAAACAACTGAATTGCTTCACACTTAGAGCAAAATATACCAGTGGCTGTATATACCCTGTTAGTAAAGTTCAGAGAGCATTTATCGCTTGCTGTGTGGGTGGAAAACTCTGATTTCAGGTAACGTGTTATCAGGAACAAAACAATATGAGCACCCACAGTCTGTTAAATCACCACAGATAATAAGCCCCCCCCCCCAGGGGTGTGTTTTGGTCCCGTTTATGATGACGCATGTCAATGATAGTAAGAGTCAATTCTTCAAAAAGTTGAATCATGAGATTTGTAGATGATCCCGCTTTAGTTAATGTCTTACCTGGCTGGGAGAAATAACTATAGTTTAAAATGAATGAGATTATAATTTAGTATATATTTAAGAACAGAAATTGAGCACAAAAATTGAATTGTAATGCAAACACCGAGGCAATGTATATAAAATTCAGAGAGATAAGATGGGGAGGAAACGCAATTGGTCCAAGAATACCTACAGACTAGCAAGAAACATGTATCAACTGGCCAATCCCCAAATGGACTTCCCCTCCAGGAAAAACCCACTGCGAATGTCCTGCTCTTCCTACTGATGAGTAGGAAACGGAGTGCCCCATATCTCATCATCCCTGTGTTACATCAGGGCACGATCTGCTCATCTCAGGCACATCCGCTGTGTGTATAGCAGTTGAGTGCCAAAAGCGAGGGACGGAGCGAGTGCCAAAAGCGAGGGACGGACTGTAAAATCTGCCTCAAATGTTCCAATCCATGTGCTTACTCGGATTCCAAGCCAGGGGATTAATGTAATTCTCTGGCACAACAGGAATTCTATCAGTCCCAAAGGAGTCAGTGAGGTTAAGATCCGATAAGTAGTAGTGTTTAAATCCATGCCGCTGGGCCTGTCGGGGTGAGCGGCGGGACACTGGACTCCGCTCACGTCGTTAGGAAAGTTACTATAGCGATGATCAAAGGCCATTTTAGCCAGGGGAGAGACAGGGCGGTTACAACACCCTTTGTCAGCCCAGTCAACACTGGGAGTGGGCCATTCAGTCTGTTTAGGTCACCAGGCCAACAGAGGTAGCCAGGGTAAAAGCCTTGTAAGTACTGCGGTTGACCTTTAACCTATAGGGGAGGTTATACATTAGAGTGGGACGTTCCTGTACTGGATAAATTATTCACTATGATAAAAGCCTTCTGATCGCATAATATCGACCAAAATGCAATGTCACTATAAATGAGTGTTATCAAATGTTTTATTGCAACTAAAAGGAATTTATTTCTATGTCATGTGTAACGTATATGCTGGGAGTCGGAAAGCAAGTGCAGGTGGTGAGTTTAATAATAATCGGAACATCGAACAAAATAATAAACACGAGTAGTGTATAAACATGAAAAACATAAACAATACTGACTGGGGAAAGAACCTGAGGGAGTGCCAGATATAGGGGAGATAATCAGGAAGGTGATGGAGTCCAGTTGAGTGTCATGAGGTGCAGGTGCACGTATCAATGATGGCAGGTGTGCGTAATGATGAGACAACTGGCGACATCAAGCGCCAGAGAGGGTGGAGTGTGAGTAGACGTGACAGTACCCCCTCCCTGACTGACAGCTCCAGCCGCCAGACAACGCCGACCAGAGGGACGTTCCCGAGGAGCCTGACGAGCCGGCCGAGGCATGGGAGCCTGACGAGCCGACCGAGGCATGGGAACCTGACGAGCCGGCCGAGGCATGGGAGCCTGACGAGCCGGCCGAGGCATGGGAGCCTGACGAGCCGGCCGAGGCATGGGAGCCTGACGAGCCGGCCGAGGCATGGGAGCCTGACGAGCCGGCCGAGGCATGAGAGCCTGACGAGCCGGCCGAGGCATGGGAACCTGTAGAGCCGGCCGAGGCATGGGAACCTGTAGAGCCGGCCGAGACATGGGAACCTGTAGAGCCTGGCCGAGGCATGGGAGCCTGACGAGCCGGCCGAGGCATGAGAGCCTGACGAGCCGGCCGAGGCATTGGAGCCTGACGAGCCGGCCGAGGCATGGGAGCCTGACGAGCCGGCCGAGGCATGAGAATCTGTTGAGCCAGCTGAGGCATCCCCAGTTGCTTCGGCAGTGGCACTTGGACCCGACTTGTTGCCGTGTTGCTTCGCCCTGGTGAGGCTTTATTCTGTAACGTGTACGCTGGGAGTCAGGAAGTACAGGGAGAGCACTTGTAATAAAAAACAGAACATAGTACAAAACAAGAAACAGGAAAAGCGTACAGACATGAAACAGAGTCAGTAACGCCTGAACCTAAGGGAGGGCCAGATATAGGGGAAGGTAATCAGTTAGGTGATGGAGTCCAGTCGAGTGTCATGAGGTGCAGGTGCACATAACGATGGTGGCAGGTGTGCGTAGTGATGAGACCTCTGCCGACGTCGCGTGCCGAAGTGCGGGAGTGGGAGTAAACAGGACATAATGCTATTGTGCAGAGTTTCTCTTAACCTGTATCCTATATCCTGTTATAAAGCACTCTCGGGGATGTTACAGGGAGATACATTTCAATAAATAACCATAATCAGTGTTTCAATTGGTCTGGTTTTCTCCAGGTGCTAACCACCACCTCCAATTTTGTACTACCTGAGTATGTATGGGCACTTGTACTGTAAAATCAACTGTCATTTTTCTACATGATGTAAAAGGGAATATTGCCCGTTTTCTTTAGAAAATAAATTAGTATGAAATATTTTGTACTTTCTGTCTACTTTGTAATTAATATCTGCTAACTTTTTTGGAAGAATCTTTCTCTATATTCTCCTATTATATCTCATGTGGGTGTGATGATTGTTTACTGTGTGGAGATTTAACTCAGATGAACCCCCGGCAGGAACACTTGGCCCTGGGGAGGCGTGGGCGGGAGGTTGCTTTCTAATTTCAGCGAACGTCTCCTCAGTATCCTCGCTGTTGTTCTGATGACTTATTTTGCATTGGAGCGGTGCGGTTATATAATTCTCAAACGGAATTGCTAAAGATAAAGTGCCCGAGCCTGGCCTTGTTACTCACGACTCTTTAATCTCTAATCATTAGGATCCATTACCTTATTATCTATCTGTCCAGTACTGAGAATCCAAACAGAATGTACAGTCACGTAGCAGACTATAGACTCAGAAACACCTTCGTTCGTCAAATTAATTGACACGTTCCAGGAATTTGACCTGTGAAATGGTGCTGACATGGAAAGACAAAACATATACAGAAAGAATAGAGGAATTCAAAGTGAAGTGTCACAAAGGACACCGTGTTGTCAGTGATGACCTCATAGCAGTGCACTCAGGTAGGTCAAACGGTCACCTGTGATACAAGTCAGTATTCGATGTTGTGAGATGACAGGCCATTAGGGGCAACAGTGAGCACTGTTACCTTCAAGTAGGCGTTTGGTTTTACCTTGGCATTGTGGATGGGGATGGTGAATGTACAGTAAGCATCCACCTCTGGTTCCAAAAAGCCAAAGGTTCAATGTTCAAGTCCAGCAATAGAAAGTATTTTTTTGTTTTAAGCCAATCACAAACCTTAACCATCCTGAGGTAATGCCTAAACGTAACCTTAGAACGATACAGAGAAGTAACCAAAATGTAATTCTGACGTGAGACTGTGAGAGCTTTTTGGTACACTAGTCTAGACCTCAAGCCAAAGTCATGAGGATTTGGCCAATTTTCAAGTGATAAATTTCAGCCAGGCTACAGCTTTACAGCAATTTCCTAAAAGTGCTCTTGAAGTGAGTCATCCTTTGAACTGGGATGAACTTAGTGTAACAGGCACCACGCTTCACTGCTCTGCTTCAGTGCTCTCATGTGGGAAATGATGCATCGTGATCCTAGCAAGAGAAAAAAGATGAGTGAGTGATTGCCACTGTCATATTTCTTTTTCGGCAACCACCGTGGATTAGAGTGTTGTTATTCTTGGCAAGCGCTGACCCCTTGACTCACAAAGCCCTAATATCTTGGATTAAAGTTGGCTTCAATCATTTGTTGCCAGAGGGCATTTCCTGTGCCTGAACTCCCTTTTCAAATTTGTCCTTTTAATTATCATGTGCCCTCATGATGTTTTTGTTGGCTTTGCCCCATGCTTCATCCTTACAAACAGCTGTGCACAAGTAGTTTCTGTTTCGCTCCTAGCCCAAGTAATACACCCATGAGAAAAAAGGAGGCCTTGAGATTTCGATCCAACCAACTGTGTAATTATTTATTTTTTTGGGGGGGGGTTAAAATTGATATTTTATTGGTTTTATTGGCAGGAATATACATAAAATTAAGAAGAGGACAGATAAAAGGATACAGTTTATAGAAATGTGATGGGACTGGGATTCGATTTGACACCATCCCAGACAAGCAGGGGACTGCATATGTGCTGAGGGTGGTGACCTGCTCCACAAACCTCCGCCACAGCTGTTTAACTTTGGAATTGTTCTTTGATTTTGTCAAGTTATATAATACCTGTACTGGCTAATACATTCCTCCATAAAGATATTTGAAAGGAAAAGAAGCTGGCATGTTTCAACAGATATCTTTCCTACATTGGACCATTAAGGATGGTAAGCAACTGTGAGAACATGTCAAATAGACAAAGATGCATTCTTCTACAACCCCGTAGGCATGTTCATTATTTAGTAGTACTGTGATTGCACAATACAGTATAACACCAAGCAATATTGGTTAAGAATTGCAAAAAGGGGTTGAAAATTAACATTTTCTAGAAGTCACGGTGTGACGGTAGTATGGTACTGTAACACAATGCAACATTGTTGTATCAATGTTGCTAACGTAGTTCCATCATAATTTCTTAGATAGTTATGTATTGAACATTTAGACAGGGTCATGATTAAATCTGTCTAAATTGTAAAGTTGTGGTATTGTTGAATATGAGTTATGACTGACCGATAACCATCAGTAATGTTAATAAGCTGAATCATTTTAAGTGTAGCTTGGCATATTAGCATATTAGCAAACAGTGCTAACATTAGTGTGAGCTGTAGTTACGGGTGGTGGTTGAACAATGCATGACGATGATGATGACATATGATGGAGAGACGGAGACCAGACGGTAACTACGGAATGTCCTGCAGTTAATGAATGAATATACATTAATTTGACACTGTCAAGCACTGCCTTAAGCACTTTAGTGTAGCGTTATTAAAATGCAATTACTATTTACTGCCCCTAGTGGCTTGATTCGTTCACTACATCCCAGTCACTGGCAAGGATGACACTCCAAGTTATGTAATAAAGAATGTTATGCGTTGATCCTGGTCCATGTTGTTACTCCAATATGTGGTGTTAACTGTTGATGCGGTCAAAGTATTGAAACCATAGACTGCTATGGTTGCACTGGTTTCTACAGATACTATATATATATAATCCTTTCTTATGATCATGCACAAGCCTTTATAATGTCTTATAATATATAAAAAAAAATTGTCATTTAGGAGACACTCTTATCTAGATTGCTTACATTTTCATACTTTTTTTGTGCTAGTGTAACGGATGTGAAACGCTAGCTTAGTTAGCGGTGGTTCGCGCTAAATAGCTTTTCAATCGGTGACGTCAGTTGATCTGAGACCTTGAAGTAGTAGTTCCCCTTGCTCTGCAAGAGCCGCGGCTTTTGTGGAGCGATGGGTAACGATGCTTCGAGGGTGACTGTTGTTGATGTGTGCAGAGGGTCCCTGGTTCTAAATAACAATCATTTACTGATCCTGACTAAATAACAACCATTTACTGATCCTGACTAAATAACAGCCATTTACTGATCCTGACTAAATAACAGCCATTTACTGATCCTGACTAAATAACAGCCATTTACTGATCCTGACTAAATAACAGCCATTTACTGATCCTGACTAAATAACAGCCATTTATTGATCCTGACTAAATAACAACCATTTATTGATACTGACTAAATAACAGCCATTTATTGATCCTGACTAAATAACAGCCATTTACTGATCCTGACTAAATAACAACCATTTACTGATCCTGACTAAATAACAGCCATTTATTGATCCTGACTAAATAACAACCATTTATTGATCCTGACTAAATAACAGCCATTTACTGATCCTGACTAAATAACAGCCATTTACTGATCCTGACTAAATAACAGCCATTTACTGATCCTGACTAAATAACAGCCATTTATTGATCCTGACTAAATAACAACCATTTATTGATACTGACTAAATAACAGCCATTTATTGATCCATTTACTGATCCTGACTAAATAACAACCATTTACTGATCCTGACTAAATAACAGCCATTTATTGATCCTGACTAAATAACAACCATTTATTGATCCTGACTAAATAACAGCCATTTATTGATCCTGACTAAATAACAGCCATTTACTGATCCTGACTAAATAACAGCCATTTATTGATCCTGACTAAATAACAACCATTTATTGATCCTGACTAAATAACAACCATTTACTGATCCTGACTAAATAACAGCCATTTATTGATCCTGACTAAATAACAACCATTTATTGATCCTGACTAAATAACAACCATTTATTGATCCCGACTAAATAACAGCCATTTACTGATCCTGACTAAATAACAGCCATTTATTGATCCTGACTAAATAACAACCATTTACTGATCCTGACTAAATAACAGCCATTTGTAATCTGTAAAATGTGGAGAGACATATTATAAGCATTTTAAACCTTATGGGTCCCGTGTGTCCCGGTTGGTAGAGCATGATGCTTACAACACCAGGGTTGTGGGTTTGATCCCCATGGGGAACCAGTGTAACAGTATAACTTTAGACCGTCCCCTCGGTATACCTGCAGGCTTTAAGTCAAGTGTTACAACGTTTTCTTTGAGAGTGAGCACACTTTTCTCCAATCGACTCGCTAGTTTACTTTGAATGTGTATAGGGAGATCCAAAACATCACTGAGACAACAGTGACCATGTCAAAAACAGCAAGCAATATGTTTATGCATTCAGAATGTCCCATAAATTCCAGTTTTATTTGCATATGCTAATGAGTACAAACATTTAAACAATCCAACAAAAAAAGATATTTGGATACTTGCAATAATTGTAGCTTTTACATTTTGCATGAATTTCAATTGAAACAAAGATCTCATTCAGCATTCCGACGTTTGTTGTCAGGAACATGTCCTTAATTCCTAGAATCTATTGCGGAAGGGTTTGCTCGAGATTAAGGCTTCCTTTTCCACGAAAAGGGCAAATGAGTGCACGCTGCATTTAAAATAATAATCAACATCTATTTTTAATCAGGGGACATTTCTCCTGAGGGCTGATCAGATCTAGCTTTGATCCCTGTGTTCAGAAAGGTATTTCAGTATTTATTAGGGTTCTGCTACGTTAAGGATCATGCTGTCAAGAACTAGTGATACATCAATACATTTTTTACACGTATGCATCTTTAAAAGGGAAATATGCAGTTGCAACGTCCATTTTTAGACTTTTAAATAATGATATACTATATGATATGATATACAGTACCAGTCAAAAGTTTGGGAACACCTACTCATTCAAGGGTTTTTCTTTATTTGTACTATTTTCTACATTGTAGAATAATAGTGAAGGCATCAAAACCATGAACAAATGTGAGCATTTCTCCTTTGCCTAGATAATTAATTCACCTGACAGGTGTGGAACATCAAGAAGCTGATTAAACTGCATAATCATTACACACCTTGTGCTGGGGACAATTAAAAGACCAAATGTGCAGTTTTGTCACGCAACACAATACCACAGATGTCTCAAGTTTTGACTGCAGGAATGGCCACCAGAGCTGTTGCCAGAGAAATTAATGTTAATTTCTATACCATAAGCTGCCACCAACATCATTTTAGAGAATTTAGCAGTACGTCCAACCGGCCTCACAACTGCAAACCCTGGATAACCATGCCAGCCCAGGACCTCCACATCCAGCTTCTTCATCCCTGTGGAATTGTCTGAGACCAGCCACCTGGACAGCTGATGAAACTGAGGAGTTTTTAATTTATTTTTTACCTTTATTTTACGAGGCAAGTCAGTTAATAACAAATTCTTAATTTCAATGACGGCCTGTTCAGGGGCAGAAGAACAGATTTGTAGCTTGTCAGCTCAGGGGTTTGAACATGCAACCTTCCGGTAACTAGTCCAACGCTCTAACCACTAGGCTACCCTGCCGCCCGTGTTTCCGACTATAATAAAGCCCTTTTGTGGGGAAACCCTCAGACAGATTATCAGGACGTGTACTCAAAGCATGCGTGGACCAACTTGCAAGAGTCTTCACTGACATTTTCAACCTCTCCCTGACAGAGTCTGTAATACCTACATGTTTCAGGCTGACCAGCATAGTCCCTGTGCTCAAGGTGGTTACCCCGTATCACTCACGTCTGTAGCCATGAAGTGCTTTGAAAGGCTGGTCATGGCTCACATCAACAGCATCATCCCGGATACCCTAGACCCACTCTAATTCGCATACCACCCAAACAGCTCCACAGATGACGCAATCTCAATTACACTCCACACTGCCCTTAAATCACTAACAGCTTACAGACGGTAGGCAATTAAGGTCACAGTTATGAAAACTTAGGACACTAAAGAGGCCTTTCTACTGACTCTGAAAAACACCAAAAGAAAGATGCCCAGGGTCCCTGCTCATCTGTGTGAACGTGCCTTAGGCATGCTGCAAGGAGCCATGAGGACTGCAGATGTTGCCAGGGCAATAAATTGCAATGTCCGTACTGTAAGACGCCTAAGACAGCGCTACAGCGAGACAGGACGGACAGCTGATCATCCTCGCAGTGGCAGACCATGTGTAACAACACCTGCACAGGATCGGTACATCCGAACATCACACCTGCGGGACACCTGGAACACCTTACACCTGGAACGCACAATACACCTGGACTGTCCCATTGACAATCCCATTGAGCACGTCTGGGACTGTTTGATCGGAGGGTGAGGGCTAGGGCCATTTGCCCCAGAAATGTCTGGGAACTTGCAGGTGCCTTGGTGGAAGAGTGGGGTAACATCTCACAGCAAGAACTGGCAAACCTGATGCAGTCCATGAGGAGGAGATGCACTGCAGTACTTAATTCAGCTGGTGGCCACACCAGATACTGACTGTTACTTTTGATTTTGACCCCTCAGCTTTGTTCAGGGACACATTATTCAATTTCTGTTAGTCACATGTCTGTGGAACTTGTTCAGTTTATGTCTCAGTTGTTGAATCTTGTTATGTTCATACAAATATTTACACGTGTTAAGTTTGCTGTAAATAAACGCAGTTGACAGTGAGAGGACGTTACTTTTTTTGCTGAGTGGCAGTGTCAGAGGAAATCCCCCAAAATTGTCAATGACTCCAGTTACCCAAGTCATAGACTTTTCTCTCTGCTACTGCACGACAAGATATACCGGAGTGCCAAGTCTAGGTCCAAAAGGCTCCTTAACAGCTTCTACCCCCAAGCCATAAGACTGCTGAACAATTAATCAAATGACCACCCGGACTATTTACATTGACCCCCCCATCCCCCCCCATTTGTTTTGTACACTGCTGCTACTCGCTGTTTATCTATGCATAGTCACTTTACCCCTACCTACATGTACACAGTACCCCCTGTATATAGTCTTGTTATTGTTATCTTATTGTGATACTTTTTACATTATTTTTTACTTTAGTTTATTAGTAAATGTTTTCTTAACTCTTTCTTGAACTGCATTGTTGGTTACGGGCTTGTTAGAAAGCATTTCCCTGTAAGGTCTACACGTGTTGTATTCGGCACATGTGACAAATAAAGTTGATTTAATTTGTTATATTTTCTCACTGAGCCACACAACTTGCGCTAATAGAAATAAATCAACTTGTGAAGAATTTTCAAGGTCATGTGTACTTTCTATCACCACTGTATAGTTGTTTAACTGTAAATATAAGTTAAACACTTATTATAAGATATTTACAGCTTGTTTTAGTTGTTACTGTACAGTCTCTAGAAGTACCCAAGATTATTATCTCATTTTCTTTAAGCCTGCGGTATAGAGTGCCCTGAATCTGTCAAACACATTTAATATACTGAAGCTTGAAGCTGCAGCTCTAATGCATTGAGTTACGTCTTTATAACACACCTTCCATACAGTAGGGTATTTCAGGTATTTTCAGTGGCATACTTGTGTGCCTAAAGGCGCGTTGAGGATTAAGTAAGTACGTTTCAAGATGATATCCCATTACATGTGAGTCTGCAGTTTAGAATAAGCTGATTTAACAGTAATTATTAGTTGGTTAGAAACAAGTTGGATGTGCCAAAAACAATATCTACTGAAGTTGGAAGCTGCATCTATAATGTACAGCTATCGTTATCTTTTTAAAGCAACTCCCCTACCCACCTGTACACATTCCTAAGCAATACAGTGCCTTGCTAAAATACTCAGACCCTTGGGATTTCTTCACGTTTTATTTTGTTACAAAGTTTATTTAATTCACTTATTTTATTTATTTATTTAATTAACAGTTTGTCAACAATCTATGCAAAATACTCTTTAATGTCAAAATGTAAGATCAATTATATATATATATTATTTTAAAAAAATTGAATAACTATTATATAGTCGTTGCATAGGTATTTTTCCTGTGCTTAGCTCCATCCTGTTTCTTTTTATCCTGAAAAACTCCCCAGTATTTTCAGATGTCAAGCATACCCATACCATGATGCAGCCAGCACCATGCTTGAAAGTAAGGAGGCAGTTACTCAGTGATGTGTCGTGTTGGATTTGCCCCAAACATAAAGCTTTGCACTTAGGCTAAAAATTGTATTTCTTTGCTGTGCTTTTTTTGTTTGTTGCAATATTACTTATTCTGTATATTTGTACTCTTCTTTTCACTATTCATTATTGTGGACTTACTACAATGTTGTTGATCCATCCTCAGTTTTCTCCCATCACAGTCATTAAACTCTGTATCTGCTTTACAATCACTAATGGCCTCATGGTAACATCCCTGAGCAGATGAATTCCTGTCCTGCAGCTCAGTTCAAAAGGACGACTGCGTCTTTGTTGTGTCTGGGTGGTTTAATACATCATCCACTAAATAGTTATTAACTTGACCATGCTTAAAGATATATTTAATGTCTGATTTGTTATTGTTACCAATCTACCAATCACTGCCTTTATTTTTGAGGCTTTCAAACAGCTTCCTGGTCTTAGTAGTTGAATCTGTGCTTAAAATTCAATACTTGCCTGAGGGAGGACCTTATAGATGTTGTATGTATGGGGGACAGAGGAAGGGTTAGTCAATAAAAAAATACTGTCAACCTCCATTATTTCACACAGAATGAGTCCATATAACTTATGTGATTTGTTAAGCTACATTTGGACTAATTTAGGCTTGCCTAAACAAAGAGGTTGAATACTTATGCAACAAGTATACTTTAGTTATACATGTTTTATTTATCTAAAAAAACATCTAAAAACTTCCACTTTGACATTAGAGAGTATTTTGTGTAGATTGTTGACAAAACCCCCCAGATTAAATAAATCAATTTGAATCTCACTTTCTAACACAATAAAATGTGAAGAAATCCAAGGGGTCTGAATACTTTTGTATGTCACTGTATCTGGTATAATGCATAAATTGTTCTCAGTGTAAAATATAACTGTTCACAATATCTGTACCCAGAGGTACTAAAACGGCCTGGCTGTTGTTCTCTCCCGAGACGGAGAGGTGAAGTGTCAGGTCCTTTTCGAGCTCCCTGACATATTGATAGCTGACGGCTGAGGGCCTTTTTCCCTCAGCCATCATCTGGAACACATCACTATTTATGTGCACTGTGGACAAGGGGTACCTGTTAAAATGATGTATAGAATTTAGCTACCCCTATATACCCCTGAAAAGGAAAACATGAGGGGAATGCTTTGAGTCGTGCATGTTGCCCACGGGCTATGGCTTCCTGTTAAGTCGGGCTGGGGGAATAACTCGGGTCAGAAGTCACGGGGTGGTTCTGGGCCTGTTTTATGACTGTACTGGAACACAACTCCATGATAGATGTGCTGAGACGTCACTTGGCTTTTCCCGCAGCCCTTTGAAGGTAACAAGGCCCCTCTCTCCACGGCCATAATTCCAAAATGAAGGACCCTCTGGTGGGATGGGGGGCCTCTGGCTAAGTTAAAGGACAGGAGAGCACAGAACGGCCACGGTCACATTGGCTTCTTTCATTACTCCGATATTGTTGTTGAATAACACCGATGGCTATGGAGTTCAGTACAGGACATCCCTCAGACATTTACACTACTTTGTACGACTAGGCCTACTACCTGATGTGTATGGAAGTGTAGCAGTGTACCGGCGCGGCACTGACTGTGAGGGTATGCATTCTCACACAAACTAGCTACAGTAGCTTCATTCTATACAGTAACTTTATGACAGGCCTTAAAATGTTTCATCAAGTCTGTCAATATTACATCAGAAATCCTACCACACAGCAATGTGTGCACTGTGTAGAGGAATCGTTCATGTTCATTTTTTTATGATATAATCATCCTCTTTTCTTTTTTTTCTTCACACATATGGTGTGGGCTCCCGTCATTGGAAATAAGAATTTGTAGTTAAATAAAAGTAAAAAATATATATAATTGTCATGAATCTCAGTGCAGCATATTGGTCATCTGTGATCATCACCATCATATTATCTATAGATGGATAGATGTGAGTGATGATGTTGCTACTGTAAGAGTATCAATGTCCACAATATATTTGCATTTTCCTTCCTCTCTACCCATTTGACATTTGAGTCATTTAGTAGACGCTGTTATCCAGAGCGACTTACAGGAGCAATAAGGTTAAGTGCCTTGCTCAAGGGCACATCGACAGACGGCTTGGGGACTCGAACCAGTGACCTCTCAAATCAAACTTTATTTGTCACATGCGCCGAATACAACAACTGTAGACCTTACAGTGAAAAGCTTACAAGCCCTTAACCAACAGTGCAGCTCACGAAAGAGTATTTATCAAATAAACTAAAGTAAAAATGATAAAAGTAACAATAAAATAACAATAACTAGGCTATATACAGGTGGTACCGGTACTGAGGCAATGTGCGGGGGTACAGGTTAGTTGAGGTAATTTGTACATGTAGGTAGGGGTGAAGTGACTATGCATAGATAATAAACAGCGAGTAGCAGCAGTGTACAAAACAAATGGAGGGGGTCGATGTAAATAGTCCGGTGGCCATTTGATTAATTGTTCAGCAGTCTTATGGCTTGGGGGTAGAAGCTGTTAAGGAGCCTTTTGGTCCTAGCCTTAGCGCTTCGGTACCGCTTGCCATGCAGTAGCAGAGAAAACATTCTCTGACTCAGTTACTGGCCCAAATCTCTTAACCGCTCGGCTACCTGCCCAACTTGGCTTGTCTCTCAAGGCTGGCTGTATATCTCTTATCCATCCCCATAGTCCTATAAAGCCTGTAGCCTGCTGTGATCTTTTCTTTTGGACTGCTGATGACACCTACTGGACATACTCCACATCACAGTTTAATCTGGGCATCTCCAGCCCTGTTCCTTGTTGTCTTAGGTCTCTCTTTATGTAGTGTTGTGCTGTCTCTCTTGTCGTGATGGGTGTTTTGTCCTATACGTTAGATATTATTATTATAATATTTTTTTATCCCAGCCTTTTGGTAGGCCGTCATTGTAAATAAGAATTGGTTCTTAACTGACTTGCCTAGTTAAATAAAGGTTAAATAAAAATAAATAAATAAAAAAGAACCCTCCTGTACAGTAGCTTGCCTCTACAGCCCTCTTCCTGGAGAGACACTCTCCTGTAGCTGGCCTCTACAGCCCTCTTCCTGGAGAGACACTCTACTGTAGCTTGCCTCTACAGCCCTCTTCCTGGAGAGACACTCTCCTGTAGCTGGCCTCTACAGCCCTCTTCCTGGAGAGACACTCTACTGTAGCTGGCCTCTACAGCCCTCTTCCTGGAGAGACACTCTACTGTAGCTGGCCTCTCCAGCCCTCTTCCTGGAGAGACACTCTCCTGTAGCTGGCCTCTCCAGCCCTCTTCCTGGAGAGACACTCTCCTGTAGCTGGCCTCTCCAGCCCTCTTCCTGGAGAGACACTCTCCTGTAGCTGGCCTCTCCAGCCCTCTTCCTGGAGAGACACCCTCCTGTAGCTGGCCTCTCCAGCCCTCTTCCTGGAGAGACACTCTCCTGTAGCTGGCCTCTCCAGCCCTGTTCCTGGAGAGACACCCTCCTGTAGCTGGCCTCTCCAGCCCTCTTCCTGGAGAGTCACCCTCCTGTAGCTGGCCTCTCCAGCCCTCTTCCTGGAGAGACACCCTCCTGTAGCTTGCCTCTACAGCCCTCTTCCTGGAGAGACACTCTCCTGTAGCTGGCCTCTACAGCCCTCTTCCTGGAGAGACACCCTCCTGTAGCTTGCCTCTACAGCCCTGTTCCTGGAGAGTCACCCTCCTGTAGCTGGCCTCTCCAGCCCTGTTTCTGGAGAGTCACCCTCCTGTAGCTGGCCTCTCCAGCCCTGTTCCTGGCCTCTCCAGCCCTCACCCTCCTGTAGCTGGCCTCTCCAGCCCTGTTCCTGGAGAGTCACCCTCCTGTAGCTGGCCTCTCCAGCCCTGTTTCTGGAGAGTCACCCTCCTGTAGCTGGCCTCTCAAAGCCCTGTTCCTGGCGAGACACCCTCCTGTAGCTGGCCTCTCCAGCCCTGTTCCTGGAGAGACACCCTCCTGTAGCTGGCCTCTCCAGCCCTGTTCCTGGAGAGACACCCTCCTGTAGCTGGCCTCTCCAGCCCTGTTCCTGGAGAGTCACCCTCCTGTAGCTGGCCTCTCCAGCCCTGTTCCTGGAGAGACACCCTCCTGTAGCTGGCCTCTCCAGCCCTGTTCCTGGAGAGACACCCTCCTGTAGCTGGCCTCTCCAGCCCTGTTCCTGGAGAGACACCCTCCTGTAGCTGGCCTCTCCAGCCCTGTTCCTGGAGAGTCACCCTCCTGTAGCTGGCCTCTCCAGCCCTGTTCCTGGAGAGACACCCTCCTGTAGCTGGCCTCTCCAGCCCTGTTCCTGGAGAGACACTCTCCTGTAGCTGGCCTCTCCAGCCCTGTTCCTGGAGAGTCACCCTCCTGTAGCTGGCCTCTCAAAGCCCTGTTCCTGGTTCCTGAGACACCCTCCTGTAGCTGGCCTCTCAGCCCTGTTTCTGGAGAGTCACCCTCCTGTAGCTGGCCTCTCCAGCCCTGTTCCTGGAGAGACAGCCTCCTGTAGCTGGCCTCTCCAGCCCTGTTCCTGGAGAGACACCCTCCTGTAGCTGGCCTCTCCAGCCCTGTTCCTGGCGAGACACCCTCCTGTAGCTGGCCTCTCCAGCCCTGTTCCTGGAGAGACACCCTCCTGTTCCTGGAGCTGGCCTCTCCAGCCCTGTTCCTGGAGAGACACCCTCCTGTAGCTGGCCTCTCCAGCCCTGTTCCTGGAGAGACACCCTCCTGTAGCTGGCCTCTCCAGCCCTGTTCCTGGAGAGACACCCTCCTGTAGCTGGCCTCTCCAGCCCTGTTTCCTGGAGAGACACCCTCCTGTAGCTGGCCTCTCCAGCCCTGTTCCTGGAGAGACACCCTCCTGTAGCTGGCCTCTCCAGCCCTGTTCCTGGAGAGACACCCTCCTGTAGCTGGCCTCTCCAGCCCTGTTTCCTGGAGAGACACCCTCCTGTAGCTGGCCTCTCCAGCCCTGTTCCTGGAGAGACACCCTCCTGTAGCTGGCCTCTCCAGCCCTGTTCCTGGAGAGACACCCTCCTGTTCCTGGAGCTGGCCTCTCCAGCCCTGTTCCTGGAGAGACACCCTCCTGTAGCTGGCCTCTCCAGCCCTGTTCCTGGAGAGACACCCTCCTGTAGCTGGCCTCTCCAGCCCTGTTCCTGGAGAGACACCCTCCTGTAGCTGGCCTCTCCAGCCCTGTTTCCTGGAGAGACACCCTCCTGTAGCTGGCCTCTCCAGCCCTGTTTCCTGGAGAGACACCCTCCTGTAGCTGGCCTCTCCAGCCCTGTTCCTGGAGAGACACCCTCCTGTAGCTGGCCTCTCCAGCCCTGTTCCTGGAGAGACACCCTCCTGTAGCTGGCCTCTCCAGCCCTGTTCCTGGAGAGACACCCTCCTGTAGCTGGCCTCTCCAGCCCTGTTTCCTGGAGAGACACCCTCCTGTAGCTGGCCTCCCTCCAGCCCTGTTCCTGGAGAGACACCCTCCTGTAGCTGACCTCTCCAGCCCTGTTCCTGGAGAGACACCCTCCTGTAGCTGGCCTGGAGAGACTCCCTCCTGTAGCCCTGTTCCTGGAGAGACACCCTCCTGTAGCTGGCCTCTCCAGCCCTGTTCCTGGAGAGACACCCTCCTGTAGCTGGCCTCTCCAGCCCTGTTCCTGGAGAGACACCCTCCTGTAGCTGGCCTCTCCAGCCCTGTTCCTGGAGCCCTGTTGGCCTCCTGTTCCTGAGAGACACCCTCCTGTAGCTGGCCTCTCCAGCCCTGTTCCTGGAGAGACACCCTCCTGTAGCTGGCCTCTCCAGCCCTGTTTCCTGGAGAGACACCCTCCTGTAGCTGGCCTCTCCAGCCCTCCTGTAGTTTCCTGGAGAGACACCCTCCTGTAGCTGGCCTCTCCAGCCCTGTTCCTGGAGAGACACCCTCCTGTAGCTGGCCTCTCCAGCCCTGTTCCTGGAGAGACACCCTCCTGTAGCTGGCCTCTCCAGCCCTGTTCCTGGAGAGACACCCTCCTGTAGCTGGCCTCTCCAGCCCTGTTCCTGGAGAGACACCCTCCTGTAGCTGGCCTCCAGCCCTGTTCCAGCCCCTGTTCCTGTTCCTGGAGAGACACCCTCCTGTAGCTGGCCTCTCCAGCCCTGTTCCTGGAGAGACACCCTCCTGTAGCTGGCCTCTCCAGCCCTGTTCCTGGAGAGACACCCTCCTGTAGCTGGCCTCTCCAGCCCTGTTCCTGGAGAGACACCCTCCTGTAGCTGGCCTCTCCAGCCCTGTTCCTGGAGAGACACCCTCCTGCCCTGTTCCTGCTGGCCTCTCCAGCCCTGTTCCTGGAGAGACACCCTCCTGTACCCTCCTGTAGCTGGCCTCTCCAGCCCTGTTCCTGGAGCCCTGTTCCTGGAGACACCCTCCTGTAGCTGGCCTCTCCAGCCCTGTTCCTGGAGAGACACCCTCCTGTAGCTGGCCTCTCCAGCCCTGTTCCTGGAGAGACACCCTCCTGTAGCTGGCCTCTCCAGCCCTGTTCCTGGAGAGACACCCTCCTGTAGCTGGCCTCTCCAGCCCGGTTCCTGGAGAGACACTCTCCTGTAGCTGGCCTCTCCAGCCCTGTTCCTGGAGAGACACCCTCCTGTCGCTGGCCTCTCCAGCCCTGTTCCTGGAGAGACACCCTCCTGTAGCTGGCCTCTCCAGCCCTGTTCCTGGAGAGACACCCTCCTGGCCTCCCAGCCCTGTTCCTGGAGAGACACCCTCCTGTAGCTGGCCTCTCCAGCCCTGTTCCTGGAGAGACACCCTCCTGTAGCTGGCCTCTCCAGCCCTGTTCCTGGAGAGACACCCTCCTGTAGCTGGCCTCTCAGCCCTGTTCCTGGAGAGACACCCTCCTGTGGCCTCTCCAGCCCTGCTGGCCTCTCCAGCCCTGTTCCTGGAGAGACACCCTCCTGTAGCTGGCCTCCCAGCCCTGTTTCCTGGAGAGACACCCTCCTGTAGCTGGCCTCTGGCCTCCTCTGGCAGCCCTGTTTCCTGGAGAGACACCCTCCTGTAGCTGGCCTCTTCAGCCCTGTTCCTGGAGAGACACCCTCCTGTAGCTGGCCTCTCCAGCCCTGTTCCTGGAGAGACACCCTCCTGTAGCTGGCCTCTCCAGCCCTGTTCCTGGAGAGACACCCTCCTGTAGCTGGCCTCTCCAGCCCTGTTCCTGGAGAGACACCCTCCTGTAGCTGGCCTCTCCAGCCCTGTTCCTGGAGAGACACCCTCCTGTAGCTGGCCTCTCCAGCCCTGTTTCCTGGAGAGACACCCTCCTGTAGCTGGCCTCTCCAGCCCTGTTCCTGGAGAGACACCCTCCTGTAGCTGGCCTCTCCAGCCCTGTTCCTGGAGAGACACCCTCCTGTAGCTGGCCTCTCCAGCCCTGTTCCTGGAGAGACACCCTCCTGTAGCTGGCCTCTCCAGCCCTGTTTCCTGGAGAGACACCCTCCTGTGTTCCTGGAGCTGGCCTCTCCAGCCCTGTTCCTGGAGAGACACCCTCCTGTAGCTGGCCTCTCCAGCCCTGTTTCCTGGAGAGACACCCTCCTGTAGCTGGCCTCTCCAGCCCTGTTCCTGGAGAGACACCCTCCTGTAGCTGGCCTCTCCAGCCCTGTTCCTGGAGAGACACCCTCCTGTAGCTGGCCTCTCCAGCCCTGTTCCTGGAGAGACACCCTCCTGTAGCTGGCCTCTCCAGCCCTGTTCCTGGAGAGACACCCTCCTGTAGCTGGCCTCTCCAGCCCTGTTCCTGGAGAGACACCCTCCTGTAGCTGGCCTCTCCAGCCCTGTTCCTGGAGAGACACCCTCCTGTAGCTGGCCTCTCCAGCCCTGTTTCCTGGAGAGACACCCTCCTGTAGCTGGCCTCTTCAGCCCTGTTCCTGGAGAGACACCCTCCTGTAGCTGGCCTCTCCAGCCCTGTTCCTGGAGAGACACCCTCCTGTAGCTGGCCTCTCCAGCCCTGTTCCTGGAGAGACACCCTCCTGTAGCTGGCCTCTCCAGCCCTGTTCCTGGAGAGACACTCTCCTGTAGCTGGCCTCTCCAGCCCTGTTCCTGGAGCACCCTCCTGGCTGGCCTCTCCAGCCCTGTTCCTGGAGAGACACCCTCCTGTAGCTGGCCTCTCCAGCCCTGTTTCCTGGAGAGACACCCTCCTGTAGCTGGCCTCTCCAGCCCTGTTCCTGGAGAGACACCCTCCTGTAGTCTGGTGGAAGAAATCCCCAATGGTCATCCAGCCCAAGTGTCCCCCAGTAAAATACTACTTGGGTAAAAGTAAAAAAGTATTTGATTTTAAATATAATTGCAAAATATATGTAAGTATCAAAAGTAAAAGTATAAATCATTTAAAATTCCTTATATTAAGCAAAGCAGATGGCACCATTTACATGTTTTTAAAATGTAAGCCTCTAACCCTGTTCCTGGAGCCCTCAGTTGTTCACTCCAACCCTGTTCCTGGAGAGACCCTCCAGTAGGTGTTCAGTTCCTGGCCTCTCCAGCCCTGTTCCTGGAGAGACACCCTCCTGTAGCTGGCCTCTCCAGCCCTTCCAGCCTGTTCCTGGAGAGACACCCTCCTGTAGCTGGCCTCTCCAGCCCTGTTCCTGGAGAGACACCCTCCTGTAGCTGGCCTCTTCAGCCCTGTTCCTGGAGAGACACCCTCCTGGCCTCTCCAGCCCTGGCCCCTCTCTGGCCTCTCCAGCCCTGTTCCTGGAGAGACACCCTCCTGTAGCTGGCCACCCTCTCCCTCTCCAGCCCTGTTCCTGGAGAGACACCCTCCTGTAGCTGGCCTCTCCAGCCCTGTTCCTGGAGAGACACCCTCCTGTAGCTGGCCTCTCCAGCCCTGTTCCTGGAGAGACACCCTCCTGTAGCTGGCCTCTCCAGCCCTCCTGTTCCTGGAGAGACACCCTCCTGTAGCTGGCCTCTCCAGCCCTGTTCCTGGAGAGACACCCTCCTGTAGCTGGCCTCTCCAGCCCTGTTCCTGGAGAGACACCCTCCTGTAGCTGGCCTCTCCAGCCCTGTTCCTGGAGAGACACCCTCCTGTAGCTGGCCTCTCCAGCCCTGTTCCTGGAGAGACACCCTCCTGTAGCTGGCCTCTCCAGCCCTGTTCCTGGAGAGACACCCTCCTGTAGCTGGCCTCTCCAGCCCTGTTCCTGGAGAGACACCCTCCTGTAGCTGGCCTCTCCAGCCCTGTTCCTGGAGAGACACCCTCCTGTAGCTGGCCTCTCCAGCCCTGTTCCTGGAGAGACACCCTCCTGTAGCTGGCCTCTCCAGCCCTGTTCCTGGAGAGACACCCTCCTGTAGTCAGTGGTGGAAGAAATCCCCAATGGTCATACATGAGTAAAAGTAAAGATACCTTAGATACTTAGTGAAAGCCCCCCCCCCAGTAAAATACTACTTGAGTAAAAGTAAAAAAGTATTTGATTTGAAATATAATTGCTAAAATATATGTAAGTATCAAAAGTAAAAGTATAAATAATTTTAAATTCCTTATATTAAGCAAAGCAGATGGCACCATTTACATGTTTTTAAAATGTAAGTGTAGGTGTTCACTCTAACCCTGTTCCTGGAGAGAGACCCTCCTGTAGGTGTTCACTCTAACCCTGTTCCTGGAGAGAGACCCTCCTGTAGGTGTTCACTCTAACCCTGTTCCTGGAGAGAGACCCTCCAGTAGGTGTTCACTCCAACCCTGTTAATAGAGAGAGACCCTCCAGTAGGTGTTCACTCCAACCCTGTTCCTGGAGAGAGACCCTCCAGTAGGTGTTCACTCTAACCCTGTTCCTGGAGAGAGGTGTTCACTCCACCCTCCTGTAGGTGTTTCACTCCAACCCTGTTCCTGGAGAGAGACCCTCCTGTAGGTGTTCACTCTAACCCTGTTCCTGGAGAGAGACCCTCCTGTAGGTGTTCACTCTAACCCTGTTCCTGGAGAGAGACCCTCCTGTAGGTGTTCACTCCAACCCTGTTCCTGGAGAGAGACCCTCCTGTAGGTGTTCACTCCAACCCTGTTCCTGGAGAGAGACCCTCCTGTAGGTGTTCACTCCAACCCTGTTCCTGGAGAGAGACCCTCCAGTAGGTGTTCACTCCAACCCTGTTCCTGGAGAGAGACCCTCCAGTAGGTGTTCACTCCAGTTCCTGGAGAGACCCTAGGTGTTCACTCCAACCCTGTTCCTGGAGAGAGACCTCCAGTAGGTGTTCACTCCAACCCTGTTCCTGGAGAGAGACCCTCCAGTAGGTGTTCACTCTAACCCTGTTCCTGGAGAGAGACCCTCCAGTAGGTGTTCACTCCAACCCTGTTCCTGGAGAGAGACCCTCCAGTAGGTGTTCACTCTAACCCTGTTCCTGGAGAGAGACCCTCCAGTAGGTGTTCACTCCAACCCTGTTCCTGGAGAGAGACCCTCCAGTAGGTGTTCACTCCAACCCTGTTCCTGGAGAGAGACCCTCCTGTAGGTGTTCACTCTAACCCTGTTCCTGGAGAGAGACCCTCCAGTAGGTGTTCACTCCAACCCTGTTCCTGGAGAGAGACCCTCCTGTAGGTGTTCACTCCAACCCTGTTCCTGGAGAGAGACCCTCCTGTAGGTGTTCACTCCAACCCTGTTCCTGGAGAGAGACCCTCCTGTAGGTGTTCACTCCAACCCTGTTAATAGAGAGAGACCCTCCTGTAGGTGTTCACTCCAACCCTGTTCCTGGAGAGAGACCCTCCTGTAGGTGTTCACTCCAACCCTGTTCCTGGAGAGAGACCCTCCTGTAGGTGTTCACTCCAACCCTGTTAATAGAGAGAGACCCTCCTGTAGGTGTTCACTCCAACTCTGTTCCTAGAGAGAGACCCTCCTGTAGGTGTTCACTCCAACCCTGTTAATAGAGAGAGACCCTCCTGTAGGTGTTCACTCCAACCCTGTTAATAGAGAGAGACCCTCCTGTAGGTGTTCACTCTCCAGGAACAGGGTTGGAGTGCCCTGGTTTAAATGGAGGCTGCATGTACGGTCCTGAATGGCACCATTTTCCTGTCTTGCTAAGCATTCAAAATGTAACAAGTACTTTTGGGAGTCAGGGAAAATGTGTGGAGTAAAACGTACATTATTTTCTTTAGGAATGTAGTGAAGTAAAAGTAAAAGTTGTCAAAAATATAAATAGTAAAGTAAAGCACAGATACCCCCCCCCCCCCAAAAAAAAATAACTTAAGTAGTATTTTAAAGTGTTTTTACTTAAGTACTTTACACCGCTGCAAATAACCAAATAACAGATTAGTCAGATGCTTATTAAATGCATTTTAAAATATTCTATTATGTAGATAATACTGTATGTTAGATGTGGCTGAAAAATATATAATAAGGTAAGGTATTCATTTGTAAGGTATACATGAATATGTCAATAGTTAAGTTTGTAAATAACTTTACAGGTTTTGTAGACTAATTTATAAAAGTCCAGTAGTGTTTATTTCATTGGTTTCATACAAGGTGATACAGGGTGATATATTCTCCACAAGGTGGTGGCAAACACCATTCCGGGATACGAATACTAGGAACCCACACAATGATCTGGCCCTGTATTCACAAAGTGTCTCAGAGTTGGAGTGTTGATCTAGAATCAGTTTAGCCTTTTATATCATAATGAATAATATTATATGGACAGATCCTAGTTCAACACTTCTTCTCTGAGAGGCTTTTGTGGATACAGGCCCAGAATACATACGGACTGACCAGGATAGGAAGTTTATTTCACTTTATTTTTTAAATACAGGTTTGTCTTCTTGAGAAAAAAAACATATATTTAGACCTGTAAGTTGAAATATAAATTTGGGATGGCTGTCAGGCTGTAGATACAGTTTTTGATAAATGTATCTTATTTGAAAAAGGAAGACTGGTTTATATTTTTATTAGCAAAGATCAAGAAAAACACAAAAAGCAATATTCTACCAAATCACAGTAAAAGCACATAGCACTGTAACATGTACTGAGGATGGATAAGGGGCCCTTCTATGAAATACCTATTTTTAACATTCCTGACAACGAATATCAATGTTTTTATTCATGTTTTGTCAACATTTTTACCTATTTTTCAAACACAAATCAATGACAGTATTTCAAGGTGAAATCAAGTTGAATTAAACATAGTTAAAACTAAATATGGATGTTGATTTAATGTTGAAGTCAGGTCTTTGCCTGGTGGGTTAAAACTAACCGAATGTTACCAATTAAGAGTACGAAATCCAAACTGCTCGCTAGTGTTTTCTACAATGTTTATGGTTTGAAATTATATGTGGCAGAATACTCTCTTGAGTGAAAATTGGGTACCCAACTTCCTGCCGGTGCCCCAACCACACAAACACAACATCCTATTTTTGTTGTTGACATATCCGGTGATTAATGGCTCCAACCCACATTTTCTTGGCCTGGAAAAGTAAATTAAAGCCACCCACATTTTAATCCTATTTTGCCCTCAAACAAACTGCAGGGGTCGATGATTGTGTTGTGGTATGAAATCTTACCAGAAATTGGATGGAGTTTTGTTCAAAGCAGGAGTTTGCAGTCACATTAATATTTGTAAATACACTTGCTGAATTATAGAGTTTAATTAATTGGTGCTTTAAAATAATACTAATTAGACATAAAATGGGATGAGTATCTAAAGTACTATAACATCCACTACTGGTGGTGCGTAACAATTGTATTATGCTCATTACAGATTGACAATACTTGCTGATATTTCCACACAGATTTTTTTGATAATATATAGATTCAATCAAAAACTAAAAAGCAGTATAAATGGAAAGATGTGGTTCACTTGAATACTGTAAAAGCAGATGTATCCTATCCACTAACAACAATATGTAGAAGACAAATACGAACAGCAATCTGAATACTAATAGAATCTAACCATCAAAAGCACTGACTGGTTCTAGTTCAAAATATCAGCATATCTACAATAGGATTTGTAATGAAATTATAAACTTGGGGCTTTATGATAATCACTGTAATTGACTTAAAGTCTGACATTTGTACACGATTTGATGCATAATTAACTACAGTATAAAAGTGGAAAGTAAAACATTGAATTAGTTCAGATCAAAAGCTTCGAAGAATCAAAATCAGCTGTTTTGGTTATTTTGCTTTAAAAAATATTATTTTGCTTTATAAGCACTTTTATGTTATAAGTTAACATCTGAAAGAGATAAAACGACAGCTTGTGGATGTCCTGAAAATGAGGCAGGCATACATTATTGTCCTTCTTCTCCAGGCATAGTGCCTGTACATCTTAGCATCAATCCTCTTACTTGAGGAAAGTTCCACATACAGTGGATCACATTAGAACAGAATAACTGTATTTTTTCAGAGAGGGGAGCCTCAGTTTTCTCTTTCAAATCTATTTTAAATCCATGACCTTCTCCATTTGTTTTGTAGGTGTCCTTGCAACCTCAATCACACTCCTTATGCAGACGGTCAGTCAAAATACCCACATGTCAGATTGACGTGTAATGTTTCCCAAAGCTGGTGAGCTTGATCTTCTCAGGGAGGATGATGTTGACAGAGCGGTCCCCCTCATCCTCGCTGTTATTGGCTCTCAACAGATGCTCTCTCTGCTGGCGCACCAGATGGCTGTACTTGGCGTTGGCCATCCATGTCTCGCAGCGGTTGAAGAAGATAATACCTGTGGTTCCCAGGATCACCAGGCAGGTGAGCAGGCCCAGCATCCCGAAACAGATGAGCTGACTGCGGGTGACCAGGCTGGCGGCAGAGGCCGAGTGAACCGTCTCCTTCAGGCTGATCTTGAGAAGGTCCCTCTCGGGGGGCCTTAGTAGTTTATGGAAGGCGTGGGCAGGTAGGCTGTAGTGTGATGGGGAGAGTTTGGCCAGCCTGAGTTTGGCTCTGGGCCTGTGTGGCTGCTGGGTCGGTGTACATTCATGTCCAGTGAAAGTGCACCCTGGGAGGCACAGACAATGGTACATCCCAGCCCTGTTCTTTTGGCTCCCCACCACGCAGGTGCCCCCGTTCCCACAGGGGGAACTAGCACAGGGGGAGAGGGGGTCAACATGGGTGTTGTTACAGGTGGGGCCGTTGAAGCCCGCGGGGCAGGCGCAGGTGAACGCAGGACCGTAGTCGGTGCAGTTGCCCCCGTTGAGGCAGGGGTTGGGATCACAGCTGTCCGTGTCAATCTCACAGAAGTCTCCAGCGAATCCGAGGGGACAAGCGCAGGAAGGGTAGGCTGCCAAGCCACCGGCATCGGAGCAGGTGCCACCATTTTGGCAGGGAGAGCTGAAGGGCAAACCAGTTCACTTTGATTTCTCTACAAAGTACACAGTATAAAACTGTACCAGGGATTATGGCAACATACAAGAGCTCAAGAGGGTTTAAATGTTGTTGTTTTTTAATCGGTCACATCTCAGAGGTTGTGTAAGACCATTCAAATGATATGTTTTGTTGTTAGCCAGTACTGTGTTCACAGCCACATGCTCACAGCCGTTCAAACAGGATGCCTTTTTAATCCTTATGCTGCACTAGACATTCACTCTAGACATTCACTCTAGACATTCACTCTAGACATTCACTCTAGACTTGAATTTTGTGTCGGGGTCCTCTCAGTCAATAACAGGCCAGTGTAACAAAGAGCAATCATAATGAGATTCAGTGAGACTATGGCGGTCAAGGAAGGCTATGGCGGTCAAGGTATTACCTATCAGTCTCCAGAGACAAGCCTGTGTCCATTTGAAAGGCAGAAGGGTTGATCCCCCAATGGATTCAATGGCACCTAATCTGGTATTGAAAAAGCTTCAGAGACTAAGGTTTTAATTAAGATAATGCAAACCATGTCAGAATTTCATACCCGTTTGTTAGACATGATCCCCTTTTCAGGTGGCAGCTCTCTCCTGTGTAACCAGGCAGACAAATGCAGAGGTATCCTCCCTGGCCAGTCTGGATGCATGTGGAGTTATCAGTGCATGGTTTAGATGAGCACTGATTGGTGTCTGGGAAAAGTTGATAGAATGTTGTTGGGAGAGGTCATCACACACACACACACACACACACACACACACACACACACACACACACACACACACACACACACACACACACACACACACACACACACACACACACACACACACACACACACACACACACACACACACACACACACACACACACACACACACACACACACACACACACACACACACACAGAGAGTTTGTTATGATTTTTTATCGCCACAATGTAAATTGAAAACAAACAAACCAGTGACAAGTAGACTATATTTGACACCTCCCCACCCATGGTGTCTTTAAGACAGTGGAGCACATAGAGCCATCAGAGACAGGAAATACTATTTTCTTTCAACCCTCAAATATATGCTTTCTCTTTCAGCTCGAGGTAAAGTCATAAAAATGTACATAAATATACAGTATATTGAAGATTAAACGAAGTATGTGCTATCGGTGAATCATTCAGCTGTATCTTACGGGATCCTACCTTATTCACATGGTCAGGCCTGACATGTGAGAGAAAGGTGGATTGGACTCACCTTGGTCACACTGGCTCCCCATCCATCCCTCTTCACAGATATGATACCCACCTTCACAGATACCCACCTTGGTCACACTGGCTTCCCATCCAGCCCTCTTCACAGATATGATACCCACCTTCACAGATACCCACCTTGGTCACACTGGCTTCCCATCCAGCCCTCTTCACAGATATGATACCCACCTTCACAGATACCCACCTTGGTCACACTGGCTCCCCATCCAGCCCTCTTCACATATATGATACCCACCTTCACAGATACCCACCTTGGTCACACTGGCTCCCCATCCAGCCCTCTTCACAGATATGATACCCACCTTCACAGATACCCACCTTGGTCACACTGGCTCCCCATCCAGCCCTCTTCACAGATATGATACCCACCTTCACAGATACCCACCTTGGTCACACTGGCTCCCCACCCAGCCCTCTTCACAGATATGATACCCACCTTCACAGATACCCACCTTGGTCACACTGGCTTCCCATCCAGCCCTCTTCACAGATATGATACCCACCTTCACAGATACCCACCTTGGTCACACTGGCTTCCCATCCAGCCCTCTTCACAGATATGATACCCACCTTCACAGATACCCACCTTGGTCACACTGGCTCCCCATCCAGCCCTCTTCACAGATATGATACCCACCTTCACAGATACCCACCTTGGTCACACTGGCTCACCATCCAGCCCTCTTCACAGATATGATACCCACCTTCACAGATACCCACCTTGGTCACACTGGCTCCCCATCCAGCCCACTTCACAGATATGATACCCACCTTCACAGATACCCACCTTGGTCACACTGGCTCCCCATCCAGCCCTCTTCACAGATATGATACCCACCTTCACAGATACCCACCTTGGTCACACTGGCTCCCCATCCAGCCCTCTTCACAGATATGATACCCACCTTCACAGATACCCACCTTGGTCACACTGGCTCCCCATCCAGCCCTCTTCACAGATATGATACCCACCTTCACAGATACCCACCTTGGTCACACTGGCTCCCCATCCAGCCCTCTTCACAGATGCACTGCCATGCTTTCTCACAGCTGCCATGAAGACAGCCAGGGAAGGGCATGCACTGCTTGCATGTTACACCCTGCCAGCCTGGTTTGCATCTGAAAACATGATTCAGATGAAGGGGACCATTGTTATGCTTCACACATGTTTTTACTCACCCAGATGAACTATTATTGGATGTTTCCACAGGGTGTATTATTGTATAATTGATTGGGAAAAAGTAGATTTATATATATATATATATTTGTAAAAAAAATAAATCTAAACTTGGAATTAGCAGGTTGAAAAACATAATTTTTTGTTTAGTCTGTGACGACTTGGCCGTTTGGAAATGGGGTGAAATAAGATGAAAATGGACTGCTTATGTTGATGAAACATGGTTTCTACAAATATTTAACATACTTCCGATGATCTATTATATAATTTAATTACCTGCATTCCTCGGGCTTTTCACAGTAGCCGTTTTCAGGATTGCACCCTGCGCTGCATTTAATAGCTTGGATATGTGACAGAGAAAACACGAGATTAGCTATGAAATGCCTTTTCAAACACCTCTAAGATAAAACAGAACATTCATTTAAAAGGAAAATATTCGCAGCAAGTAAGTGATTTATTATGAAGTTATTACATCTCTATGACAGCCGTTATGTAATGAGGGTACTATTGCTATAATGGAAACTATAATGGATGATGTGGTAAATTACCTTTAGTGATGGCAACACTCAAGATCAGAAATAACCCAAATGTTGTCAGGCACATCCTGATTTTCAGCATGCTTCTTCTCCTGTAAAATGAGCATTTGTCAAATCGCAGCTCAGTTTCTAATTTCTCTGGCAAAAATAACTACAGGGTTTCGTAGGATAACCCAATGCGCTCAGCACGACCAGTCCCTCGCCTCCAAAGAACAGGTTGACATTGTTGAAAAGTTGATTATACGTGCATGCAGCATCGGACATGAATTAAAATTCTTCATGCCCTTGTTCTGAAAGAATAGCCTACACACCACGCACTAAATAGCATAGGATACCCAATTACGCACGAGCACAAACGAAAATGCGACAAGAAGAACTATACCATAAAACGTTACGATATTAACCTAAATATTCACTGATAAATCAATAACTTTGCATAGAATTATACATTTTACCTATATCGCTTAGTTGTTCATCCAGCTAGTCAGTCATATTGGATGCGTCCAAGCATGGCACTATATTTACTGGAATAAAGACGGCGGTGTAGCTATTCAGACGTGAGGTTTTTGTGTGATAGAGTAGACAGCATTGTGGTCCACGCTTGGCTTCTCCTGTCTGATTTAGGAAAGGAGCTGTCCAGTCCTCTGACCTACTGAACACATGAGGGGAAAGGCACACGTAGCCTAACGTTATCTGTTCAATAACTTGCAGCGCAATCTATACAAACTTCTCAAAAGTATCGGTAGGGTTCGTTGCCATACTCATCAATTCTCATTTGTTTTGTAAGACGTCATTGTTTATGATACAGTAACCATTTAAACACTTATTGTCAATAACAATTGTCTGGTCAATTCTACAAAAATGCCAACTTAATTATATTCTACCCGCACTATTTCCAATTCTTTCCTCAGGCAAAAGATGTCATTTTCTTGTGCCACAAATAGAAGGGCTTAAACTCAAAGCTCTAATTTACGGGTTCTTCGTGTTCCCAGACTTTATTGGAGCTGCAGTAGACTAGGGGAGAGGATCTATTACAATATAAATATAATTTATAAATCTCGCGTCTCCATTTAAGTCAATGATGGTATAATGAGAAGTAAGTCAGGAAGAAAAAGCAGGAAGTGTACCCTTAAATCTGTGCTATGATTTGTTGAGTTAATTACAAAACAATGCATTCCATTGCATGACCCACATCAGTTATCATGACCCACATTCAACATTACCATGGCAATCCAGCATCAGTTGATAGAACATTCCAAAATAACATGGAGATGATTGCATCACAATACCAGGCAGCCAAATCGCGATTGTATAATGTGTTTACCAGTCAAATTGCCAGGTTTAGAGCTTCCAAGCCCGTTCCATTCATTATATGTATATGGCTATAGGTCGTTTTCATTAAAACGTCACAATACCTTCAATTTGGCTGATGGAAGGGGCAAGGAGACCGAGCACCAGTACCGATAAAACCATTGACAACTAAACTCAGCAAAAAAAGAAACGTCATCTCACTGTCAACTGAATTTATTTACAGCAAACTTAACGTGTAAATATTTTTATGAACATAACAAGATTCAACAACTGAGACATAAACTGAACAAGTTCCACAGACATGTGATGAACGGAAATTGAATAATGTATGCCTGAACAAATGGGGGGGTCAAAATCAAAAGTAACAGTCAGTATCTGGTGTGGCCACCAGCTGAATTAAGTACTGCAGTGCATCTCCTCCTCATGGACTGAACCAGATTTTCCAGTTCTTGCTGTGAGATGTTACCCCACTCTTCCACCAAGACACCTGCAAGATCCTGGACATTTCTGGGGGGAATAATGTGTGCCTGAATATAGAGGGGTTCAAAATCAAAAGTAACAGTCAGTATCTGGTGTGGCCACCCTCACAAACAACAGGTCCCAGACGTGCTCAATGAGATTGAGATCAAGGCTCTTCGCTGGCCATGGCAGAACACAAGACATTCCTGTCTTGCAGTAAATCACGCACAGAACGAGCAGTGTGGCTGGTGGCATTGTCATGCTGGAGGGTCATGTCAGGATGAGCCTGCAGGGAGGGTACCACATGAGGAAGGAGGATGTCTTCCCTGTAACACACAGTATTGAGATTGCCTGCAATGACAACAAGCTCAGTCCGATGATGCCGCCCCAGACCATGAAGTACCCTCCACCTCCAAATCAATCCCGCTCCAGAGTACAGACCTCGGTGTAATGCTCATTCCTTTGACGACAAAGCAAATCCGACCATCACCCCTGGTAAGACAAAACTGTGACTCGTCAGTGAAGACGTTTTTGCCGGGGATGTCTGGTGATGGCCTGCCTTACAACAGGCCTACAAGCATGCAGTCTAGCCTCTCTTAGCCTATTGCGGACAGTCTGAGCACTGATGGAGGGATTGTGCATTCCTGGTGTAACTCGGGCAGTTGTTGTTGCCATCCTGTACCTGTCCCGCAGGTGTGATGTTCGGATGTACCGATCCTGTGCAGGTGTTGTCTGCCACTGCGAGGACACTCCGCTGCCGTCCTGTCTCCCTGTAGCCTCTGCAGCTTCTTGAGTTGATTTTGGAGCCTCAGCAACTTCTAGAGTGTATCTTGGAGCATCAGTAGATTCTGTAGATGATATTGGAATATCACCAGCTTATAGAGTTGATCTTGGAGCATCAGCAGCTTCTAGAGTTGATATTGGAACATCAGCAACTTCCAGAGTTGATCTTGGAACCTCAAATGCTTCTTCAGTTGATCTTGGAGCCTCAGCAGCTTCTAGACTTGATCTTGGAGCCTCAGTAGCTTCTGGTGTATATTTTGGAACCTCTGCAGCATCTAGAGTTGATATTAAAGCCTAAGCAGCTTCTAGAGTTGATCTTGGTGCACCAGAGCTTCCAGAGTTGATTTTGGAATCTCAACAGTTTCTAGAGTTGATGTTGGTGCCACAGCAGCATCTAGAAACCCACCTGGGTTTGTGGGTAGTTGTTTTCTGTTTTGTGTCTGCACCAGACAGAACTGTTTCGTTTTGTTCAAGTTTGTTATTTTGTTTCAGTGTTCAGTTTGAATAAATAATCATGAACACATACCACGCTGCGCTTTGGTCCTCTTCTTAAGACGAGTGTTACTAGCTTACAGAGTTGATGTTGGAGCCTCTGCAGCTTCTGGTGTCGATATTGTAGCATCAGCAGCTCCTAGAGATGATATTGGCATGTCAGCAGCTTCTAGAGTTGACCTTGGAGCCACAGCAGCATCTAGAGTTGATATTGGACACTCAGCAACTTATATAGTTGATCTTGTAGCCTCAAGCATCTAGAGTTGATATTGGAGCCTAAGCAGCATCAAGAGTTGATCTTGGAGAATGATCAGCTCTTTAGGATTTTGGAGCCTCAGCAGCTTCTAGAGTTGTTTATGGAACCTCAAAAGCTTCTCGAGCTGATCTTGGAGCCTAAAAAGCTTCTAGAGATAATCTTGGAGCCTCAACAGCTTCAAGATTTGATCTTGGAGAATGATAAGCTCTTGAGGATCTTGGAGCCTCAGCAGCCTCTAGAGTTGATCTTGGAGCCACAGCTGCTTTCAGAGTTGACATTGGAGCCTCTGCAGCTTCTAGAGTTGATGTTGGAACCTAAAAAGCGTATAGAGATAATTTTGGAGCCTCAGCAGACTCTAGAGTTGATGTTGGAGCCTCAGCTGCATCCAGAGTTGATCTTGGAGCTTCAAAAGCTGCTTCAGTTGATCTTGGAGCTTCAGCAGCTTCTAGAGTTGATGTTTGATTCTCGGCAGCTTCCAGACAGTTAATATTGTAGCCTCTGCAGCATCTTGAGTTTAATTTGGAGCCTCTGCTGCTTCTATAGTTGATATTGTAGCAGCTTTTAGAGTTGATATTGGCGATTCAGCTCGGCACTTTCCGGGGTGGAGCTCGGCGCTTCGGCGCCTTCCGGGGTTGAGCTCGGCGCCTTCCGGGGTTGAGCTCGGCGCCTTCCGGGGTTGAGCTCGGCGACTTCCGGAGTTGAGCTCGGCACCTCGACGCCTTCCGTGGTTGAGCTCGGCGCCTCGGCGCCTTCCGGAGTTGAGCTTGGCGCCTCATCGCCTTTCCTGGGTTGAGCTCGGCGCCTCGGTGCCTTTCGGGGTTGAGCTCGGCGCCTTCCGAGGTTGAGCTCGGCGCCTTCCGGGGTTGAGCTCGGCACCTCGGCGCCTTCCGGGGTTGAGCTCAGCGCCTCGGCACATTCCGGGGTTGAGCTCTGCACCTAGGCGTCGTCCGGGGTTGGGATGACCTCGGATGACCCCTAAAGATGACCTCAGAGCCTTGGAGGCTTCTATAGATGACCTTGTTGCCTCGGAGGCTTTTATAGATGACCTCAGAGTGTCGGGGGATTCAAGAGTTGATTTCGGATCAGCAGCGGCTTCAAGAGTTGATCTCAGAGCGTCGGCGGCATTTAGTCTTGATATTGGAGCCTCGGCTGCATCTAGTGTTGATTTTGGAGCCTCAGAATCTTCTATAGATGATATTGGATTCTCTGTAGCTTCAATAATCGGGTGTTGTAGCCTCTACAGCTTCTAGAGTTGGTCTTGGAGCCTCAGCAACTTCTAGAGTTGATATTGGAGCCTCAGTCGTGTAAGCCTTTGTTGAATGGTTCAGTTGAAACAAGGAATTTCTTCTTCTGTTTTCACTGATTTGCTGGCCCGTCGCTGAGGATGTGCATCCGGTTAACTTATGGGTACCTTTCCTTCACCATCTCCCGAACTTGTTCAAGGTGTGCCCAGCTTGCTGGCGGGTCTTGCCTTCTTTTTGGGGAGATGGCGTAGAAGACAACGGCTGAAGGCTGTGCTCCTGCATATAATACTCCAGTGTGGACCTGCTGAAATGAACCGACTGGACTTCTATGGAGTGTTTGCAGAAGTAATTCTCACTGAAGTCCACATGAATCAAATACGGGTTGTGCTTGAGATTCTCCCTCAGCTCTCTGTATGCTGCATATTTCCATCTGATGTTGAAAAGGTGGTACCTGAACCCGAAGGTCCTGGAACTGACTGAAAAGTGTGTCCTTAGTTGTCGTCACCTCCTTCTTCACTATAATGTTGGCCCTCTGTTCTTCATCTTTGGAGTTCTCAACTGAAGATTGCGTCAGAGTAATTTCTTTGTTTGATTGGGTTTTAGATGTGAGCGTTAATGTGGAATTCCTTACACTCATCATACTCATCATATGCAGGGGTTTTAGACTTGGTGTTGCACACAGTGGCATCTGCTAAGATTTTTTTGGGCGATAAGCCCACAGCTGTACAGGCTGTTAGCCATGAATTGGAGAGTCTCATGGGTTTTATACTGGCACATCTCACGGTCAGATTCCACAACCCAAAATGGCCTAAAGGTGCAGAAGAAAGAGTACGAGATCGAGTCTTGACTTTCTGACAGGAACTTCCTGTGTAGATTCTTCATTGTGTCAGTCAGCAACCTTTGCATCTTCTTATTGTTTCGTGTGACAGTTTGTTTCATCCTACAGTCATGCGACTCACACCAAAAAGGATTTCACTTTTTTCTTGGATTCAGCAGTTGCCCGGTTTCTCTTCGTCCACACAAAAGGTACAAAGATCTCCATCTGATCCAGCCCTCTTCTTTGAAAAAACTAAAATATTCTGGGCGAGCCTTTGCAGTCAGCACTTCTTCACTATTTTCTCTGCACTTACTCTTGCAATCATCTGCCTCTCCTTCACTTTTCTGGTGTTGTGATATTTAGTTCTAATGCCTTCGACCAATGAGGAGTGCAACAGAAGGGTTTTTCTAATGGTTGGATGGACAGGATGATGCCTCAGCACAGCAATCAGAGGAGATTTGGAGTTCCCCTTAGTGCGTTTGAAATGTCTTGTATTTTTCTCATTTTCCAAGGTGGCTTGAAGTCTCTTGGTCTCTTTCGTGATCCTTTTCTTTTCATCATTGGTCTTTATTTGACCGTGACGTCTTTGTCGCAAACACAATCAGCACTATTAATATTGCAATCAGTAAACTAATCAATGAATCAATCAACAAATCAGTTAATCAATGAATGAATGAATCAACAAACAAACATAGTAATAACATGGATATGTTTAGTAATATAGAATAATGCACACATATTGTGAACTGTTGGGAACACAACTCAAATAGATCCTGACTAATAAAGCATCAAAGTACCCAGCTTCAAGCTTGCTCTAACCTTGAGGGCCCTGGTATTGGGTCATGTTCAGGAAGTGGGGGTTGGGGTAAAATATTCCCCGGTTGTTGCTCTGGCTTTTTCTTCTCTCTTTCTCAATTTTTCCCTTAGAACACGCTTCTCTCTCTCACTGACATCCGCAATTATCTTCTTTTTCCATGTCTCTCTGACATTCTCTTTCTCAAGGTCATTTTGTCTTCTCTCTGAAAAGCTGCTGCATTGAAGGAAGCTCTGAGTGATGGTGCCATTTCCTAACAAATGCATGTAACCATTATAATAGATTTGATATATATATATATATATATACAGTTGAAGTCGGAAGTTAACATACACCTTAGCCAAATACTTTTAATCTCAGTTTTTCACAATTCCTGACATGTAATCCTAGTAAAAAATTATCTGTCTTAGGTCAGTTAGGATCACCACTTTATTTTAAGAATGTGAAATGTCAGAATAATAGTAGAGAGAATGATTTATTTCAGACTTTATTTCTTTCATCACATTCCCAGTGGATCAGAGGTTTACATAAACCCAATTATTATTTGGTAGCATTGCCTTTAAATGGCTTAATTTGGGTCAAACATTTTGGGTAGGCTTCCACAAGCTTCCCACAATAAATTGGGATCGTAGGGATCCTTGCTCGCACACGCTTTTTCAGTTCTGCCCCCACATTTTCTATTGAAAATTGAGGTCAGGGCTTTGTGAAGGCCACTCCAATACCTTGAATTTGTTGTCCTTAAGCCATTTTGCCACAACTTTGGAAGTATGCTTGGGGTCATTGTTCATTTCGAAGACCCATTTGTGACCAAACTTTAACTTCCTGACTGATGTCTTGATGTTGCTTCAATATATCCACATAATTTTCCTGCCTCATGATGTCGTCGATTTTGTGAAGTGCACCAGTCCCTCCTGCAGCAAAGCACCCCCACATCATGGAGCTGCCACCCCCATGCTTCACGGTTGGGATGGTGTTCTTCGGCTTGCAAGCTTCCCCTTTTTCCTCCAAACATAACAATTGTCATTATGGCTAAACAGTTCTATTTTTGTTTCATCAGACCAGAGGACATTTCTCCAAAAAGTCAAATCTTTGTCCCCATGTGCAGTTGCAGACCGTAGTCGGGATTTTTATGGCTCTTTTGGAGCAGTGGCTTCTTCCTTGCTGAGCGGCCTATCTGGTTATGTTGATATGGGACTCGTTTTACTGTGGATGTAAATACTTTTGTACCTGTTTCCGCCAGCATCTTCACAAGGTCCTTTGCTGTTGTTCTGGATTGATTTGCACTTTTCGCACCAAAGTAGGTTCATCTCTAGGAGACAGAACTTGTCTCCTTCCTGAGTGGTATGACGGCTGCATGGTCCCATGGTGTTTATACTTGCATACTATCGTTTGTACAGATGAACGTGGTACCTTCAGGTGTTCGGAAATTGCTCCCAAGGATGAACCATACTTGCGGAGGTCTACAATTATTTTTTGAAGTCTTGGCTGATTTCTTGTGATTTTCCCATGATGTCAAAAGAGGCACTGAGGCACTGAGTTTGAAGGTAGGCCTTGAAATATATCCACAGGTACACCTACAATTGACTCAAATGATGTAAATTAGCCTATCAGACGCTTCTAAAGCCATAACACCATTTTCTGGAGTTTTCCAAGCTGTTTTAATGGTACAGTCAACTTAGTGCATGAAACCTCTGACCCAATGGAATTGTGATACAGTGAATTAGAAGTGAAATAATTTGTCTGTAAACAATTGTTGGTAAAATTACTTGTGTCATGCACAAATTAGATGTCCTAACCCGACTTTCCAAAACTACAGTTTGTTAACAAGACATTTGTGGAGTGGTTGAAATATGAGTTAATGACTCTAACCTAAGTGAAGAAACTTCCAACTTCAACTGTGTGTGTGTGTGTGTGTGTGTGTGTGTGTGTGTGTGTGTGTGTGTGTGTGTGTGTGTGTGTGTGTGTGTGTGTGTGTGTGTGTGTGTGTGTGTGTGTGTGTGTGTGTGTGTGTGTGTGTATGTATGTATGTATGTATGTATGTATGTATGTATGTATGTATGTATGTATGTATGTATGTATGTACACACACACACATACACACACAGTACCAGTCAAAAGTTTGGACACAGCTACATAAAAAATATATATATTTAGATTTTTCTATTTTCCACCATCATAATAGAAGACATAAAAAATACAAAACAACACATATGGAATTTTGCAGTCACCAAAAAAGTGTTAAACATTTCAACATATCAAAGTAGCCACTCTTTGCCTTGACAGCTTTGCACACTCTTCATTCTTTCAACCAGCTTCCAACTCATCCCAAACCATCTCAATTAGTTTGAGGTTGTGTGATTGTGGAGGCGAGGTCATTTGATGCCGCACTCATCACTCTCCTTCATAGTCCCACTAAGCACAAACCAGATGGGATGGCGTATCGCTGCAGAATGCTTTGGTAGCCATGCTGGTTAAGTGTGCCTTGAATTCTAAATAAATCACTGACAGTGTCACCAGCAAAACACCCCCACACCATCACACCTCCCCTCCATGCTTCACGGGGGAACCACACATGCGTAGATCATCCGTTCATCCACTCTGTGTCTCACAAAGACACGACGGTTAGAACCAAAAATCCCAAAATTTGGACCCACCAGACCAAAGGACAGATTTCCACCGGTCTAATGTCCATTGCTCGTGTTTCTTGGTCCAAGCAAGTCTCTTCTTATTGGTGTCCTTAAGTAGTGGTTTCTTTGCAGCAATTCGACCACGAAGGCCTGATTCACGCGTTCTCCTCTGAATAGTTGATGTTGAGGTGTGTCTGTTACTTGAACTCTGACATGAACTTGGTGGGTGGGGTGTGTAATTGAAGTCTTTGTTAGAAGGTGGCGTGTAGCAGCTGTTGGTCTGCGTTTTTCTTCCACAATGGACTGGGGCAGACCCACTGTAGTGCCCGAGATGTTCAGAGAGGAATATCTAGACTCAAAGAATGTTCAGTGTTGGCTCAGCGATATTCACTCTGCGGTCCCAGGGTCACTCCATGGCCTGTATCAACAACATCGGTAGATGCAGAGGGGTGGCTCTGCCCGGCATCGCGGCGGGGTAGGGGTCTTGCCCAGTGTCGAGGGCAGTGACTTTGGAGCAGGCCGCAGGATGTGGACCTTGCCCGATGTTGAGGGCAGTGACCTCAGGGCGGGCCACAGGGTGGGGACCTTGTCGGTGTCAAGGGCAGTGACCTCTGTGTGAGCAGCAGGGTGCATCATATTATTATTATCATAGGAGATCTCACCGTTGCTGCGGTCACCTTTGCTGGGGGGTTCACAGTCGCCAGGGGCACCGTCACCGGGGACACCATCGCTGGGGTCACCACCGCCGGGTGTCGCCGCCGAGGGTCACCGCCGCTGAGGTCACCGTCGCTGGGGTCACGGCCGATAGCCTGGTCACCTTCGCTTGAGGGCTCACTGTTGCTGGGGACACCGTTGCCGGGGGCAACAATTCTCCCCCTCTCCTCCGGTTTTGCTGCTGGGACTGGGTAGCTGCTAGAAGAGCAGTCCTGCACCTCCGTTCTCTCCAACTGGTCCAAACTCCTCTCAACTAGGTCCCATATCCTCTCAATCTTCTCTTCCAGGTATGCTGGAAGGCAAGCAGGGACATGCTCAACTTCAGATACCATTTCATTGGGAAAAAAATTTGAACTAAAAATCCAGAATATTACAAAATTATAATAATCTTCACAAAAAGGCAAAATAGGCCAGTCTTGTTCTCACCGTGCTAGCTGCCATTGGGTTGCCATAGCAACAAGTTCAGGAATTGTGTAGTGCAAGGGGAGGGGGGAGACCCTGTAAATAGCTATCTACTGTGGCAACTGAATCTAGCTAACAAGCTAGCTGGCAATGTCACAACCAGTGAGAATGCCCCAAAACACACACAAACGTCTGAAAGTCCACAGAAAAGATTGGATGGCTCACATTTTTTTTCACTGGTGTTGTGGTTCGAGATCTTCATTAAGTGTGAGCTATCATTAGCTAATGCTCAATCACCTCAGCAGCTAACCTTAACCTGGCTAGCACTGTGAATCTAGCTAACTAATAAATCACTACAGCAGATACGGAGGACGTGGGTGGAAAGACCACAACAAACCTTCTTTCCGTGATGTTTATTTTACACAAGCAACAAACACTTAAGGACTGACTAGCTCCAGCACAGAAAAATCTGGGATCTATGTCGGGTTCATACGTAAAGTCAACTCCCCTAAAATGACAATTACACAAACCATGAATGTGGTGCTGACTGGTGATTGGCCAAGACTATTGGTATGTAAAATGACAATCTTCTTGCAATATTGAAAAAAAAATGTTTTTATGATTTCTGCATTGACAGTTTGAAGTGGATCACAGACCAACACTACCACCATGTTGGGTCTGGACTTCAGGAACCGCCTCTGCTGACAACCCAATCTGTACGCATCACATCCATCGTCCACAACAAACACTTTAATTTTCTGTTAAATAAATCAAATACATTTTGAGCAAAGATTTGCCTACATTTGCATCTTTACAGAAAACGGGTATTGTGAATAGAGCCCTGGATTTACTATGCTGCATTTTTAAAACAGATATAGTAGAGATGTGCTTTGGATTAAATATGACAATGTTTGCCTTGTTGCCTGAATATGCTGCTGTATGCTCAGATATGTCACCTTCACGTGACGAATAACGATGATATTCGCCGCCTGAACAGATAAAATAATTTGGGTTCTGGTCATGAGCCAGATTTAGTCCATTTTCAGTTAGACATATACTGTATATACACATATATGTGGACACCCCTTCAAATAAGTGGAGCTCACAGAACGGGACTACAGAGTGCTGAAATGCATAGCGTGTAAAAATCGTGTGTCCTTGGTTACAACACTCACTACCGAGTTCCAAACTGCCTCTGGAAGCAACGAATGCACAAAAGCTGTTTGTCGGGAACATCATGAAATGCGTTTCCATGGCTGAGCACACAAGCCTGAGATCACCATGCGCAATGCCAAGTGTCAGCTGGTGTGGTGTAAAGCTCGTCGGCCATTGGACTCTGGAGCAGTGGAAACACGTTCTCTGGAATGATATTAACAAGATGGCGCCGGAGGGGAGGCTGCCGTCTTATCGGCTCTTAACCAAGCATGCTATTTTGTTAGTTTTTTCGCTTGTTTGTAACTTGGTTACCCACCTCAACCTGGACGAGGAGTTCTACTTCAATGAGTCGGACACAAGGGATGTACTACAGACATCCGACCAGGCCCAGATCCCCGTGACTCATTGGAAAAGGAAACGTAGGTTTCGCGGAAAGAGATCAGGATGCCTTGTGAGGATCAGGAGACGAGTGGCTAATATGCCCTTGCCTTCCATTCGACTAGCTATCATTCAATCGCTGGAAAATAAATGAGACGAACTAAAAGCACGTATATCCTACCAACAGGACATTGAAAACTGTAATATCTTATGTTTCACTGAGTCGTGGCTGAACGACGACATTAAGAACATACAGCTGGCGGGTTATACACTCTATCGGCAGGATAGCATCCTCTGGTAAGACATGGGGCGGGGGCCTATGCATATTTGTATGCAATAGCTGGTGCACGATATCTAAGGAAGTATCAAGGTATTGCTCGCCTGAGGTAAAGTATCTCATGATAATCTGTAGACCACAGTATCTACCTAGAGAGTTTTTATCTGTATTTTTCGTAACTCAAGATACCACCACAGACCAAGACTGGCACTAAAACTGCACTCAATGAGCTGTATTCCACCATATGCAAACAGGAAAACACGCATCCAGTGCTCCTAGTGTCTGGTGACTTAAATGCAGGGAAACTTAAATCAGTTTGAACTAATTTCTATCAGCATGTTAAATGTGCAAACAGATGGAGAAGAAATCTAGACCACCTTTACTCCACATACAGAGATGAGTAGAAAGCTCTCCCTCACCCTCCATTTGGCAAATCCGACCATAACTCTATCCTCCTGATTCCTGCTTACAAGCAAAAATTAAAGCAGGAAGCACTAGTGACTCAGTCTATAAAAAGTGGCTTTATCAATAAGTGGATCGAGAACATCGTCCCCACAGTGACTGTACGTTTATACCTCAACCAGAAGCCATGGATTACAGGCAACATCCGCACTGAGCAAAAGGGTAGAGCTTCCGCTTTCAAGGAACGGGACTATAACCTGGAAGGTTATAAGAAATCCTGCCCTCCGGCGAACCATCAAACAGGCAAAGCGTCAATACAGGACTAAGATCGAATCGCACTACACCGGCTCCCACGCTCGTTGGATGTGGCAGAGCTTGCAAACTATTACAGACTACAAAGGAAAGCACAGCTGAGAGCTTCCCAGTGACACGAGCCTACCAGACGAGCTAAATAACTTCTATGCTCGCTTTGAGGCAAGTAAAACTGAAACATGAATGAGATCATCAGCTATTCCGGATGACTGTGTGATCAGGCTCTCCGCAGCCGATGTAAGACCTTTAAACAGGTCAAATTTGGAATGAGACAAGCAGGTGTCCACATACTTTTGGTCATGTCGTGTATGAGGATGAATATTTCATATCGTGTAAGGATATCTATTGAAATGATGTATTTTGGGAAAAATACAGATCCATAAATGATCAGGAAATGATACATTTCTGAAAGTATGTATAAAGCCTTAGATATAAAGCCTTAGTATAAAGCCTTAGTATAAAGCCTTAGATATGTCAGCATGTTGACACATGCCCTTTCCAGAGTTAAAATATTCTATAAATATGTTAGCCCTAGATATCTCTCTGGACTCATACGGTAGTAGAGAGATTTCTGAGGTCCTGATTGGATGCATGTAGAAAACTGTCCCATTACTGAGAATATCTTATCTCCCTACAAAATGAAGGACAACTGTATCTGGAGCATGTCTACTCGTTATATCTAATTAAATGTCAGATATCCCCTAATATTGACCCTTTTCACCCAATGTTACTAGGTGCCTGTGATACAGACACACACATAGTGCCTTCAGAAAGTATTCAGACAGCTTTACTTTTTCCACATTTTGTTACGTTACAGCCTTATTCTAAAGTTGATTACAACGTCCCCCCCTCCCTCATCAATCTACACACAATACCCCATAATGACATATCAAAAACAGAAATATTACATTTACGTAAGTATTCAGACCCTTTATTCAGTACTTTGTTGAAATACCTTTGGCAGCGATTATAGCATGGAGTCTTCTTGGGTATGACGCTACAAGCTTGGCACACCTGTATTTGGGGAGTTTCTCCCATTTTTCTCTGCAGATCCTCTCAAGCTCTGTCAGGTTGGATGGGGAGCGTTGCTGCACAGCTATTTTCATGTCTCTCCAGAGATGTTTGATCGGGTTCAAGTCCGGGCTCTGGCTGGGACACTCAAGGACATTCAGAGACTTGTCCCAAAGCTACTCCCGCGTTCTCTTGGCTGTGAGCTTGGGTTCATTGTCCTGTTGGAAGGTGAGCCTAATTGACTAACATCATGAAACATTAAAATATAGATAAAACAGGCTGTTGATACTTAGCACTGTTATTTTCCCATCCCAAAAATGAATGACACTTCCTGAATGTGATGTCATTGTGGGAAGGGGCTGCTCTTTAAAGGTGTATTACTACAAACTAACAGGGTGGAAAGTGAAATCAGGGAAACACAGAAATTCTTAAAATCAATAAACATGACATTTTTTTACAGAGATTTTAAGTAGGATAAGTAAAATAATTAGTAAATATGTTGAATATTTTATAACTCAATATTTCTCATAGATGTTGATGAATACCACCCTGGGACATGACAAAAACACCTACATCCACAAACCAAAAAATGGTCAAAATGCAAAAAACAACATTTGAGATTCATATCTTTGTGTTTTCATGGTAAAGGACAACTGACTTTAGGAATGTCCCTGCTTGCCAATTTGAAACAGTCCTTCAATCAATGTTGCCTTTATCATGTCTGTCAGCAGCAATCCTAATTAAACACTCTTGTTAGCTAACTTCGCTAGGTACTGTAGGCCTACATTGTTCACGTTTATTTTATATCACTCAAATATCCAATTAATGGCGGTCAATATTGAGAGATATCGTGAGGCTACCCTACGAATCTGAAATGACACGATCAGTTGATGTTTACTGAAAAGTATGCAGTTACTTCCTGTATAACCTCTGATGATAGAGCTAAATGTGCGCAATTGTTTTGGGTGGAATAATCGTACATTTTGTAGGTTTGACTCTTCAAGTGGTGATGATATTACAACCAAATAGTTTACATTTATTTAACAATCACTTTGAAAATAGAACAGATTTTGGGGGAGATGGGAAAACAACCTATTACTGCTACCTTGGGACATTTCAAGGCAACGTGATGACCTACATGGGCTGTTTACTGATATAAAATAACTATAATATGTACCTGTTTCAGACAAGGTCTTTGGATATGTCTAGAACATGACTCTTCCCGATTGCCTGGCGAAATATGATGACAGCTGAGATCACTAGTCTCATTCTGTAACATAGATTTATGATGACAGCTGAGATCACTAGTCTCATTCTGTAACATAGATTTATGATGACAGCTGAGATCACTAGTCTCATTCTGTAACATAGATTTATGATGACAGCTGAGATCACTAGTCTCATTCTGTAACATAGATTTATGATGACAGCTGAGATCACTAGTCTCATTCTGTAACATAGATTTATGATGACAGCTGAGATCACTAGTCTCATTCTGTAACATAGATTTATGATGACAGCTGAGATCACTAGTCTCATTCTGTAACATAGATTTATGATGACAGCTGAGATCACTAGTCTCATTCTGTAACATAGATTTATGATGACAGCTGAGATCACTAGTCTCGTTCTGTAACATAGATTTATGATGACAGCTGAGATCACTAGTCTCATTCTGTAACATAGATTTATGATGACAGCTGAGATCACTAGTCTCATTCTGTAACATAGATTTATGATGACAGCTGAGATCACTAGTCTCATTCTGTAACATAGATTTATGATGACAGCTGAGATCACTAGTCTCATTCTGTAACATAGATTTATGATGACAGCTGAGATCACTAGTCTCATTCTGTAACATAGATTTATGATGACAGCTGAGATCACTAGTCTCATTCTGTAACATAGATTTATGATGACAGCTGAGATCACTAGTCTCATTCTGTAACATAGATTTACGATGACAGCTGAGATCACTAGTCTCATTCTGTAACATAGATTTACGATGACAGCTGAGATCACTAGTCTCATTCTGTAACATAGATTTACGATGACAGCTGAGATCACTAGTCTCATTCTGTAACATAGATTTACGATGACAGCTGAGATCACTAGTCTCATTCTGTAACATAGATTTATGATGACAGCTGAGATCACTAGTCTCATTCTGTAACATAGATTTATGATGACAGCTGAGATCACTAGTCTCATTCTGTAACATAGATTTATGATGACAGCTGAGATCACTAGTCTCATTCTGTAACATAGATTTACGATGACAGCTGAGATCACTAGTCTCATTCTGTAACATAGATTTATGATGACACTAGTCTCATTCTGTAACATAGATTTACATGACAGCTGAGATCACTAGTCTCATTCTGTAACATAGATTTACGATGACAGCTGAGATCACTAGTCTCATTCTGTAACATAGATTTATGATGACAGCTGAGATCACTAGTCTCATTCTGTAACATAGATTTACGATGACAGCTGAGATCACTAGTCTCATTCTGTAACATAGATTTAACAGCTGAGATCACTAGTCTCATTCTGTAACATGATTTATGATGACAGCTGAGATCACTAGTCTCATTCTGTAACATAGATTTACGATGACAGCTGAGATCACTGTAACATAGATTTATGATGACAGCTGAGATCACTAGTCTCATTCTGTAACATAGATTTATGATGACAGCTGAGATCACTAGTCTCATTCTGTAACATAGATTTATGATGACAGCTGAGATCACTAGTCTCATTCTGTAACATAGATTTATGATGACAGCTGAGATCACTAGTCTCATTCTGTAACATAGATTTATGATGACAGCTGAGATCACTAGTCTCATTCTGTAACATAGATTTATGATGACAGCTGAGATCACTAGTCTCATTCTGTAACATAGATTTATGATGACAGCTGAGATCACTAGTCTCATTCTGTAACATAGATTTATGATGACAGCTAGTCTCATTCTGTAACATAGATTTATGATGACAGCTGAGATCACTAGTCTCATTCTGTAACATAGATTTATGATGACAGCTGAGATCACTAGTCTCATTCTGTAACATAGATTTATGATGACAGCTGAGATCACTAGTCTCGTTCTGTAACATAGATTTATGATGACAGCTGAGATCACTAGTCTCGTTCTGTAACATAGATTTACGATGACAGCTGAGATCACTAGTCTCGTTCTGTAACATAGATTTACGATGACAGCTGAGATCACTAGTCTCGTTCTGTAACATAGATTTACTGACAGCTGAGATCACTAGTCTCATTCTGTAACATAGATTTACGATGACAGCTGAGATCACTAGTCTCATTCTGTAACATAGATTTACGATGACAGCTGAGATCATAGTCTCATAGATTTACTGACAGCTGAGATCACTAGTCTCATTCTGTAACATAGATTTACGATGACAGCTGAGATCACTAGTCTCATTCTGTAACATAGATTTACGATGACAGCTGAGATCACTAGTCTCATTCTGTAACATAGATTTATGATGACAGCTGAGATCACTAGTCTCATTCTGTAACATAGATTTACGATGACAGCTGAGATCACTAGTCTCATTCTGTAACATAGATTTACGATGACAGCTGAGATCACTAGTCTCATTCTGTAACATAGATTTACGATGACAGCTGAGATCACTAGTCTCATTCTGTAACATAGATTTACGATGACAGCTGAGATCACTAGTCTCATTCTGTAACATAGATTTACGATGACAGCTGAGATCACTAGTCTCATTCTGTAACATAGATTTATGATGACAGCTGAGATCACTAGTCTCATTCTGTAACATAGATTTATGATGACAGCTGAGATCACTAGTCTCATTCTGTAACATAGATTTATGATGACAGCTGAGATCACTAGTCTCATTCTGTAACATAGATTTATGATGACAGCTGAGATCACTAGTCTCATTCTGTAACATAGATTTATGATGACAGCTGAGATCACTAGTCTCATTCTGTAACATAGATTTATGATGACAGCTGAGATCACTAGTCTCAACATAGATTTATGATGACAGCTGAGATCACTAGTCAACATAGATTTATGATGACAGCTGAGATCACTAGTCTCATTCTGTAACATAGATTTATGATGACAGCTGAGATCACTAGTCTCGTTCTGTAACATAGATTTATGATGACAGCTGAGATCACAAGTCTCGTTCTGTAACATAGATTTATGATGACAGCTGAGATCACTAGTCTCATTCTGTAACATAGATTTATGATGACAGCTGAGATCACTAGTCTCATTCTGTAACATAGATTTATGATGACAGCTGAGATCACTAGTCTCATTCTGTAACATAGATTTATGATGACAGCTGAGATCACTAGTCTCATTCTGTAACATAGATTTATGATGACAGCTGAGATCACTAGTCTCATTCTGTAACATAGATTTATGATGACAGCTGAGATCACTAGTCTCATTCTGTAACATAGATTTATGATGACAGCTGAGATCACTAGTCTCGTTCTGTAACATAGATTTATGATGACAGCTGAGATCACTAGTCTCATTCTGTAACATAGATTTATGATGACAGCTGAGATCACTAGTCTCATTCTGTAACATAGATTTATGATGACAGCTGAGATCACTAGTCTCGTTCTGTAACATAGATTTATGATGACAGCTGAGATCACTAGTCTCGTTCTGTAACATAGATTTATGATGACAGCTGAGATCACTAGTCTCATTCTGTAACATAGATTTACGATGACAGCTGAGATCACTAGTCTCGTTCTGTAACATAGATTTACGATGACAGCTGAGATCACTAGTCTCGTTCTGTAACATAGATTTACGATGACAGCTGAGATCACTAGTCTCGTTCTGTAACATAGATTTACGATGACAGCTGAGATCACTAGTCTCGTTCTGTAACATAGATTTACGATGACAGCTGAGATCACTAGTCTCGTTCTGTAACATAGATTTATGATGACAGCTGAGATCACTAGTCTCATTCTGTAACATAGATTTATGATGACAGCTGAGATCACTAGTCTCGTTCTGTAACATAGATTTACGATGACAGCTGAGATCACTAGTCTCATTCTGTAACATAGATTTATGATGACAGCTGAGATCACTAGTCTCGTTCTGTAACATAGATTTATGATGACAGCTGAGATCACTAGTCTCATTCTGTAACATAGATTTACGATGACAGCTGAGATCACTAGTCTCATTCTGTAACATAGATTTACGATGACAGCTGAGATCACTAGTCTCATTCTGTAACATAGATTTACGATGACAGCTGAGATCACTAGTCTCATTCTGTAACATAGATTTACGATGACAGCTGAGATCACTAGTCTCATTCTGTAACATAGATTTATGATGACAGCTGAGATCACTAGTCTCATTCTGTAACATAGATTTACGATGACAGCTGAGATCACTAGTCTCATTCTGTAACATAGATTTACGATGACAGCTGAGATCACTAGTCTCATTCTGTAACATAGATTCACTGACAGCTGAGATCACTAGTCTCATTCTGTAACATAGATTTACGATGACAGCTGAGATCACTAGTCTCATTCTGTAACATAGATTTATGATGACAGCTGAGATCACTAGTCTCATTCTGTAACATAGATTTATGATGACAGCTGAGATCACTAGTCTCATTCTGTAACATAGATTTATGATGACAGCTGAGATCACTAGTCTCATTCTGTAACATAGATTTATGATGACAGCTGAGATCACTAGTCTCATTCTGTAACATAGATTTATGATGACAGCTGAGATCACTAGTCTCATTCTGTAACATAGATTTATGATGACAGCTGAGATCACTAGTCTCATTCTGTAACATAGATTTATGATGACAGCTGAGATCACTAGTCTCATTCTGTAACATAGATTTATGATGACAGCTGAGATCACTAGTCTCATTCTGTAACATAGATTTATGATGACAGCTGAGATCACTAGTCTCGTTCTGTAACATAGATTTATGATGACAGCTGAGATCACTAGTCTCGTTCTGTAACATAGATTTATGATGACAGCTGAGATCACTAGTCTCGTCTGTAACATAGATTTATGATGACAGCTGAGATCACTAGTCTCGTTCTGTAACATAGATTTACGATGACAGCTGAGATCACTAGTCTCGTTCTGTAACATAGATTTACGATGACAGCTGAGATCACTAGTCTCGTTCTGTAACATAGATTTATGATGACAGCTGAGATCACTAGTCTCATTCTGTAACATAGATTTATGATGACAGCTGAGATCACTAGTCTCATTCTGTAACATAGATTTATGATGACAGCTGAGATCACTAGTCTCATTCTGTAACATAGATTTATGATGACAGCTGAGATCACTAGTCTCATTCTGTAACATAGATTTATGATGACAGCTGAGATCACTAGTCTCATTCTGTAACATAGATTTACGATGACAGCTGAGATCACTAGTCTCATTCTGTAACATAGATTTACGATGACAGCTGAGATCACTAGTCTCATTCTGTAACATAGATTTACGATGACAGCTGAGATCACTAGTCTCATTCTGTAACATAGATTTACGATGACAGCTGAGATCACTAGTCTCATTCTGTAACATAGATTTACGATGACAGCTGAGATCACTAGTCTCGTTCTGTAACATAGATTTACGATGACAGCTGAGATCACTAGTCTCGTTCTGTAACATAGATTTACGATGACAGCTGAGATCACTAGTCTCGTTCTGTAACATAGATTTATGATGACAGCTGAGATCACTAGTCTCGTTCTGTAACATAGATTTATGATGACAGCTGAGATCACTAGTCTCATTCTGTAACATAGATTTATGATGACAGCTGAGATCACTAGTCTCGTTCTGTAACATAGATTTATGATGACAGCTGAGATCACTAGTCTCGTTCTGTAACATAGATTTATGATGACAGCTGAGATCACTAGTCTCATTCTGTAACATAGATTTATGATGACAGCTGAGATCACTAGTCTCGTTCTGTAACATAGATTTATGATGACAGCTGAGATCACTAGTCTCATTCTGTAACATAGATTTATGATGACAGCTGAGATCACTAGTCTCATTCTGTAACATAGATTTATGATGACAGCTGAGATCACTAGTCTCGTTCTGTAACATAGATTTATGATGACAGCTGAGATCACTAGTCTCGTTCTGTAACATAGATTTACGATGACAGCTGAGATCACTAGTCTCGTTCTGTAACATAGATTTACGATGACAGCTGAGATCACTAGTCTCGTTCTGTAACATAGATTTACGATGACAGCTGAGATCACTAGTCTCATTCTGTAACATAGATTTACAATGACAGCTGAGATCACTAGTCTCATTCTGTAACATAGATTTACATGACAGCTGAGATCACTAGTCTCATTCTGTAACATAGATTTACGATGACAGCTGAGATCACTAGTCTCATTCTGTAACATAGATTTATGATGACAGCTGAGATCACTAGTCTCATTCTGTAACATAGATTTATGATGACAGCTGAGATCACTAGTCTCATTCTGTAACATAGATTTATGATGACAGCTGAGATCACTAGTCTCATTCTGTAACATAGATTTATGATGACAGCTGAGATCACTAGTCTCATTCTGTAACATAGATTTACGATGACAGCTGAGATCACTAGTCTCATTCTGTAACATAGATTTATGATGACAGCTGAGATCACTAGTCTCATTCTGTAACATAGATTTATGATGACAGCTGAGATCACTAGTCTCATTCTGTAACATAGATTTATGATGACAGCTGAGATCACTAGTCTCATTCTGTAACATAGATTTATGATGACAGCTGAGATCACTAGTCTCATTCTGTAACATAGATTTTAAAATGTTTTTATCCCGCTGTTCTTCAATTTCAAAGCTTTTTTTGTCACAATATGCACGAGCGTTGCAAAATAAATGTACACATACATTTTATACAATCATTGCACCCATACTGCTTATGCACATCAATGACGCATCTGCGTAACCAGGCGCTAAAATAGAAGTTGGTTCTATTTGATATGTTTAACACACTGCAAGTCCCACCTCTCCCATCTCATTGGTTTTTAGGAGCATATACCCATGTGGGTGATTGAAAGATGAACTGAGGTCCACACTCCAGTTCAGTTGGTAGTGGTAATGCACCTTAAAGTTGGTTGCCAACCGCCAAATAAAATCCAAAGAAGAAGAAGACTGAAGGAGGAGAGATTACTATAAAGGAACTCGGATTAATCTTTTATCTTTGGATGAATTGTCGGAGTAGAGGACCTTCTGCATTTCAGGTTTATATCCCAGGACAAATTAGCTAGCAACAGCCAGCTAGCTAGCTAAATTGCCCAAAAATGTTTAATGCTTTTCGACCTGTCCCAAAATTAATATAGTTGGTACAGAGTTTGTTTGTATATTCCACCTGCATGTCCTGATTAAGTCTGGTGTGGGTGGACAGAATCAACATGCGCGCGATGGTGCAAACGGATGCACGTGCACAGGCGGTCTGGTCAGGATGTTAGTGTCCTATAGGGTGGCGCACAATTGGCCCAGCATCGTCCGAGTTAGGGGAGGGTTTGGCAGGGGTAGGCAGTCATTGTAAAATAACAATTTGTTCTTAACTGACTTGCCTAGTTAAATAAAGGTTAAATATTTTTATTTACAGAGAACGGAATTCAGAGAATCACCCAATTCCAGTATAACATGTCTGTAGAAATTCCATAGTTGTCACGTTCTGACCTTTATTTCCTTTGTTTTGTATTTATTTTAGTATGGTCAGAGTTGGGTGGGTAGTCTATGTTTGTTTTTCTATGTTTTGGGGTATTTCTATGTTTCGGCCTAGTATGGTTCTCAATCAGAGGCAGGTGTCATTAGTTGTCTCTGATTGAGAATCATACTTAGGTAGCCTGGGTTTCACTGTGTGTTTGTGGGTGATTGTTCCTGTCTCTGTGTTTTGCACCAGATAGGACTGTTTTAGGTTTTAACACATTTGTTGTTTTGTTAGTTTATTCGTGTACAGTTTCTTTATTAAAGTAAAATGAATAACAACCACGCTGCATTTTGGTCCACCTCTCCTTCATCGAAAGAAAACCGTGACAATAGTATCATTATCTATATGCATGAATAGGCTATATATAGTTGAATTCGGAGGTTTACATACACTTAGGTTGGAGTCATTAAAACTTGTTTTTCAACCACTCCACAAATTTCTTGTTAACAAACTATAGTTTTGGGAAGTCGGTTAGGACATCTACTTTGTGCATGACACAAGTCATTTTTCCAACAATTGTTTACAGGCAGATAATTTCACTTATAATTCACTGTATCACAATTTCAGTCAGTCAGAAAATGACATGCACTAAGTTGACTGTGCCTTTAAACAGCTTGGAAAAGTCCAGAAAATTATGTCATGGCTTTAGAAGCTTCTGAAAAGCTAATTTACAATATTTCAGTCAATTGGAGGTGTACCTGTGGATGGAGGTGTAACTGTGGAGCAATTTCCAAACGCCTGAAGGTACCATGTTCATCTGTACAAACAATAGTAGGCAAGTATAAACCCCATGGGACCACGCAGCCGTCATACCGCTCAGGAAGGAGACGCGTTCTGTCTCCTAGAGACGAACGTACTTGGGCGAGAAGTGCAAATCAATCCCAGAACAACGGGTACAAAAGTATCTATATCCACAGTAAAACAAGTCCCATATCGACATAACCTGAAAGGATGCTCAGCAAGGAAGAAGCCACTGCTCCAAAACTGCCATAAAAAAGCCAGACTACGGTTTGCAAATGCACATGAGGACAAAGATCGTACTTTTTGGAGATATGTCCTCTGGTCTGATGAAACAAAAATATAACTGTTTGGCCATAATGACCATCGTTATGTTTGGAGGAAAATGGGGAGGCTTGCAAGCCGAAGAACACCATCCCAACTGTGAAGCACGGGAGTGGCAGCATCATGTAGTGGGGGTGCTGTGCTGCAGGAGGGACTGGTGCATTTAAAAAAATAGATGGCACCATGAAGCAGGAAAATTATGTGGATATATTGAAGCAACATCTCAAGACATCAGTCGGGAAGTTAAAGCTTGGTCGCAAATTGGTCTTCCAAATGGACAATGACCCCAAGCATACTTCCAAAGTTGTGTCAAAATGGCTTAAGGACAACAAAATCAAGGTATTGGAGTGGCCATCACAAAGCCCTGACCTCAATCCTATAGAAAGTTTGTGGGCAGAACTGTAAAATGTGTGCGAGCAAGGAGACCTACAAACCTGACTCAGTTACACCAGCTCTGTCAGGAGGAATGGGCCAAAATTCACCCAACTTATTGTGGGAAGCTTGTGGAAGGCTACCCGAAACGTTTGACCCAAGTCAGAAAATGTAAAGCCAATGCTACCAAATACTAATTAAGTGTATGTAAACTTCTGACCCACTGGGAATGTGATGAAATAAATAAAAGCTGAAATAAGTCATTCTCTCTACTATTATTCTGACATTTGGCATTCTTAAAATAAAGTGGTGATCCTAACTGACCTAAAATAGGGAATTTCTACTTGGATTACATGTCAGGAATTGTGAAAAACTGAGTTTAAATGTACTTTGCTAAGGCGTATGTGAACTTCCGACTTCAACTGTACATAGAGGGGTTTACATTTAAATTAAACATTAGGCGACAGATTTTCATGTGAATATTCCAAAATCTTGATGAAATAAGATGCACATTTTCCCACCAAAGACGTGTTTCCATCAAATTGATTTATTGTGGATAAAACACTGTATTCTATGACATTGTCTAAAAATTACTTTTGCATTTCAAAACTTCTGAGGGCTTGGTGTCGACAACTTCCAGTGAAATTGGAGAGTGGGCAATTCAAATAAATAATCATAAAAATTATGGATATTAAACATTTAGGTACGTACAAGTGTCTTACATCGGTTAAAAGCTTACATTCTTGTGAATCTAACTGCATTGTCCGATTTACAATAGGCTTTAAGCATGCCATGCAATTGTTTGAGGACGGCGCCCCACATCAAAAAAAAATTCAACCAGCACAGGTTTCAGAAATTCACAAATAGCGGTTAAATATTCACTTACTGTTTGAACATTTTCCTCTGATTTCCAATCCAAAGGATCCCAGTTACAACATGTTGTTGTTTTGTTAGATGAAAACCTTCTTTATATCCCAAAAAGTCAATTTAGTTGGCACCATCGATTTGAGTTATCCACTCGTTCAACGTGCAGAGAACACGTCAAAATACCTTCCTATTTATTCCTCAGATACCCCAAAATGTAATTAAACTATAATATTTCATAAGGAAAGAAGTATGTTCAATAGGAAAGCAATCTTCATCTCGAGCTCAAACACGGATTTCCAAACTGGTGTCGTCGTACTAAAACTCATATTTCTTCTTCATTATTCAAGTTACAAGCATGAAGCCTTGAACAAAGACTGTTGACATCTAGTGGGAGACATAGGAAATACAATCTGGGAGCTGGAATTGCATATGCCCCTATGTTTTCCATTGTCAGAGCATGGGCTCTCAAAAAGAAAAAAATTACGGTTGATTTTTCTTTGGATTTCCTCCTACCATATCAATTGTGTTATAGTCCCATACATTATTTTAACATTTCCACAAACTTCAGATTGTTTTCTATCCAATGGTACCAATTATTTGTATATCCTGGCTTCTGAGCCTGAGTAATAGGCAGTTTACTTTGGGTACATCAGTCAGGCGGAAATTGAGAAAAAAGGACCCTAGCTTAATTCATTCCCAGGTACCGAATAAAACATGCAATCTAAATGGGTTTCGATAAAATGTTAAACTCAACTGATGGTTTTGTCACAAAAACTGTTGCATATTACCAAATATGCCCACGTGTACTCAAGCCAACACCTCAAATCAAATGTTATTGGTCATAATACACATATTTATTTAGTAGATGTTTTTGCAGGTGTAGCGAAATGCTTGTGTTCCTAGCTCCAACAGTGCAGTAGTATCTAACTAAATTCTTGTGTTCCTAGCTCCAACAGTGCAGTAGTATCTAACTAAATGCTTTTGTTCCTAGCTCCAACAGTACGGTAGTATCTAACAATTCACAACAATACACACAAATCTAAAAGTAAAAGAATGGAATTAAGAAATATATCAATATTAGGACGAGCAATGTTGATTAAGGGCTTGTAAGTAAGCATTTCACGGTTAGGTCTACACTTTTATTCAGCGCATGTGACAAATAAAGTTTGATTTGAGAGGTCACTGGTTCGAGTCCCCAAGCCGTCTGTCGGTGTGTCCTTGAGCAAGGCACTTAACCCTATTGCTCCTGTAAGTCGCTCTGGATAACAGCGTCTACTAAATGACTCAAATTTCAAATGGGTAGAGAGGAAGGAAAATGCAAATATATTGTGGACATTGATACTCTTACAGTAGCAACAACCTCACTCACATCTATCCATCTATAGATAATATGATGGTGGTAGTGCTGATGATGCTGATGATGATGGTGATGATGACCACAGAGTCAATATACTGCACTAAGATTAATGACAATTATTATACACTGCTCAAAAAAATAAAGGGAACACTTAAACAACACAATGTAACTCCAAGTCAATCACACTTCTGTTAAATCAAACTGTTCACTTAGGAGCAACACTGATTGACAATACATTTCACATGCTGTTGTGCAAATGGAATAGACAACAGGTGGAAATTATAGGCAATTAGCAAGACACCCCCAATAAAGGAGTGGTTCTGCAGGTGGTGACCACAGACCACTTCTCAGTTCCTATGCTTCCTGGCTGATGTTTTGGTCACTTTTGAATGCTGGCAGTGCTTTCACTCTAGTGGTAGCATGAGACGGAGTCTACAACTCACACAAGAGGCTCAGGTAGTGCAGCTCATCCAGGATGGCACATCAATGCGAGCTGTGGCAAGAAGGTTTGCTGTGTCTGTCAGCGTAGTGTCCAGAGCATGGAGGCGCTACCAGGAGACAGGCCAGTACATCAGGAAATGTGGAGGAGGCCGTAGGAGGGCAACAACCCAGCAGCAGGACCGCTACCTCCGCCTTTGTGCAAGGAGGAGCAGGAGGAGCACTGAGAGCCCTGCAAAATGACCTCCAGCAGGCCACAAAGGTGCATGTGTCTGCTCAAGAAACAGACTCCATGAGGGTGGTATGAGGGCCCGACGTCCACAGGTGGTGGTTTTGCTTACAGCCCAACACCGTGCAGGACGTTTGGCATTTGCCAGAGAACACCAAGATTGGCAAATTTGCCACTGGAGCTCTGTGCTCTTCACAGATGAAAGCAGGTTCACACTGAGCACATGTGACAGACGTGACAGAGTCTGGAGACGCCGTGGAGAACGTTCTGCTGCCTGCAACATCCTCCAACCTGACCGGTATGGCGGTGGGTCAGTCATGGTGGGGGGTGGCATTTGTTTGGGGGGCCGCACAGCCCTCAATGTGCTCGCCAGAGGTAGCCTGACTGCCATTAGGTACAGAGATGACATCCTCAGACCCCTTGTGAGACCATATGCTGGTGCGGTTGGCCCTCGGTTCCTCCTAATGCAAGACAATGCTAGACCTCATGTGGCTGGAGTGTGTCAGCAGTTCCTGCAAGAGGAAGGCATTGATGCTATGGATTGGCCCGCCCGTTCCCGAGACCTGAATCCAATTGAGCACATCTGGGACATTATGTCTCGCTCCATCCACCACAGACTGCACCACAGACTGTCCAGGAGTTGGCGGATGCTTTAGTCCAGGTCTGGGAGGAGATCCTGCAGGAGACCATCCACCACCTCATCAGGAGCATGCCCAGGTGTTGTAGGGAGGTCATACAGGCACGTGGAGGCCACACACACTACTGAGCCTCATTGACTTATTTTAAGGACATTACATCAAAGTTGGATCAGGGAGGAGAGAGGAGGGAGCAGGGAGGAGAGAGGAGGGAGCAGGGAAAAGAGAGGAGGGAGCAGGGAGGAGAGAGGAGGGAGCAGGGAGGAGAGAGGAGGGAGCAGGGAAAGGAGAGGAGGGAGCAGGGAGGAGAGAGGAGGGAGCAGGGAAAAGAGAGGAGGGAGCAGGGAGGAGAGAGGAGGGAGCAGGGAGGAGAGAGGAGGGAGCAGGGAGGAGAGAGGAGGGAGCAGGGAAAAGAGAGGAGGGAGCAGGGAGGAGAGAGGAGGAAGCAGGGAGGAGAGAGGAGGGAGCAGGGAGGAGAGAGGAGGGAGCAGGGAAAGAGAGAGGAGGGAGCAGGGAGGAGAGAGGAGGGAGCAGGGAGGAGAGAGGAGGGAGCAGGGAAAAGAGAGGAGGGAGCAGGGAGGAGAGAGGAGGAAGCAGGGAGGAGAGAGGAGGGAGCAGGGAGGAGAGAGGAGGGAGCAGGGAAAAGAGAGGAGGGAGCAGGGAGGAGAGAGGAGGGAGCAGGGAGGAGAGAGGAGGGAGCAGGGAAAAGAGAGGAGGGAGCAGGGAGGAGAGAGGAGGGAGCAGGGAGGAGAGAGGAGGGAGCAGGGAGGAGAGAGGAGGGAGCAGGGAAAAGAGAGGAGGGAGCAGGGAGGAGAGAGGAGGGAGCAGGGAGGAGAGAGGAGGGAGCATGGAAGAGAGAGGAGGGAGCAGGGAAGAGAGAGGAGGGAGCAGGGAAGAAAGAGGAGGGAGCAGGGAAGAGAGAGGAGGGAGCAGGGAAGAAAGAGGAGGGAGCAGGGAAGAGAGAGGAGGGAGCAAGGAGGAGAGAGGAGGGAGCAGGTTAGAAAGAGGAGGGAGCAAGGAGGAGAGAGGAGGGAGCAGGGAAGAGAGAGGAAGGAGCAGGGAAGAGAGAGGAGGGAGCAGGGAAGAAAGAGGAGGGAGCAGGGAGGAGAGAGGAGGAAGCAGGGAGGAGAGAGGAGGGAGCAGGGAGGAGAGAGGAGGGAGCAGGGAAAAGAGAGGAGGGAGCAGGGAGGAGAGAGGAGGGAGCAGGGAGGAGAGAGGAGGGAGCAGGGAAAAGAGAGGAGGGAGCAGGGAAAAGAGAGGAGGGAGCAGGGAGGAGAGAGGAGGAAGCAGGGAGGAGAGAGGAGGGAGCAGGGAGGAGAGAGGGAGGGAGCAGGGAAAGAGAGGGAGGGAGCAGGGAGGAGAGAGGAGGGAGCAGGGAGGAGAGAGGAGGGAGCAGGAAAAGAGAGGAGGGAGCAGGGAGGAGAGAGGAGGAAGCAGGGAGGAGAGAGGGAGGGAGCAGGGAGGAGAGAGGAGGGAGCAGGGAAAAGAGAGGAGGGAGCAGGGAGGAGAGAGAGGAGGGAGCAGGGAGGAGAGAGGAGGGAGCATGGAAGAGAGAGAGGAGGGAGCAGGGAAGAGAGAGGAGGGAGCAGGGAAGAAAGAGGAGGGAGCAGGGAAGAGAGAGGAGGGAGCAGGGAAGAAAGAGGAGGGAGCAGGAAGAGAGAGGAGGGAGCAAGGAGGAGAGAGGAGGGAGCAGGTTAGAAAGAGGAGGGAGCAAGGAGGAGAGAGGAGGGAGCAGGGAAGAGAGAGAAGGAGCAGGGAAGAGAGAGGAGGGAGCAGGGAAGAAAGAGGAGGGAGCAAGGAGGAGAGAGGAGGGAGCAGGGAAGAGAGAGGAAGGAGCAGGGAAGAGAGAGGAGTGAGCAGGGAAGAGAGAGGAGGGAGCAAGGAGGAGAGAGGAGGGAGCAGGGAAGAGAGATGAGGAAGCAGGGAAGAAAGAGGAGGGAGCAGGGAAGAGAGAGAAGGGAGCAGGGAAGAGAGAGAAGGGAGCAGGGAAGAGAGAGAAGGGAGCAGGGAAGAAAGAGGAGGGAGCAGGGAAGAAAGAGGAGGGAGCAGGGAAGAGAGAGGAGTGAGCAGGGAAGAGAGAGGAGGGAGCAGGGAAGAGAGAGGAGTGAGCAGGGAAGAGAGAGGAGGGAGCAAGGAGGAGAGAAGAGGGAGCAGGGAAGAGAGAGAAGGGAGCAGGGAAGAGAGAGGAGGGAGCAAGGAGGAGAGAGGAGGGAGCAGGGAAGAGAGGGAGGGAGCAAGGAGGAGAGAGGAGGGAGCAGGGAAGAGAGAGGAGGGAGCAGGGAAGAAAGAGGAGGAGCAAGGAAGAGAGAGGAGTGAGCAGGGAAGAGAGAGGAGGGAGCAAGGAGGAGAGGAGGGAGCAGGGAAGAGAGAGGAGGGAGCAAGGAGGAGAGAGGAGGGAGCAGGGAAGAGAGAGGAGGGAGCAAGGAGGAGAGAGGAGGGAGCAGGGAAGAGAGAGAAGGGAGCAGGGAAGAGAGAGGAGGGAGCAGGGAAGAGAGAGGAGGGAGCAGGGAAGAGAGAGGATGGAGCAAGGAGGAGAGAGGAGGGAGCAAGGAGGAGAGAGGAGGGAGCAGGGAAGAGAGAGGAGGGAGCAGGGAAGAGAGAGGAGGGAGCAGGTAAGAGAGAGGAGTGAGCAGGGAAGAGAGAGGAGGGAGCAGGGAAGAGAGAGGAGGAAGCAAGGAGGAGAGAGGAGGGAGCAGGGAAGAGAGAGGAGGGAGCAAGGAGGAGAGAGGAGGGAGCAGGGAAGAGAGAGGAGGGAGCAGGGAAGAGAGAGGAGGGAGCAAGGAGGAGAGAGGAGGGAGCAGGGAAGAGAGAGGAGGGAGCAGGTAAGAGAGAGGAGGGAGCAGGGAGGAGAGAGGAGGGAGCAGGGAAGAGAGAGGAGGGAGCAGGGAAGAGAGAGGAGGGAGCAAGGAGGAGAGAGGAGGGAGCAGGGAAGAGAGAGGAGGGAGCAGGAAGAGAGAGAGGAGGGAGCAGGTAAGAGAGAGGAGGAGCAGGGAAGAGAGAGGGAGGGAGCAGGGAAGAGAGAGGAGGAGGGAGCAGGGAAGAGAGAGGAGGGAGCAGGGAAGAGAGAGGAGGGAGCAAGGAAGAGAGAGGAGGGAGCAGGGAAGAGAGAGGAGGGAGCAAGGAGGAGAGAGGAGGGAGCAGGGAAGAGAGAGGAGGGAGCAAGGAGGAGAGAGGAGGGAGCAGGGAAGAGAGAGGAGGGAGCAGGGAAGAGAGAGGAGGGAGCAGGGAAGAGAGAGGAGGGAGCAAGGAAGAGAGAGGAGGGAGCAAGGAGGAGAGAGGAGGGAGCAGGGAAGAGAGAGGAGGGAGCAGGGAAGAGAGAGGAGGGAGCAAGGAGGAGAGAGGAGGGAGCAGGGAAGAGAGAGGAGGGAGCAAGGAGGAGAGAGGAGGGAGCAGGGAAGAGAGAGGAGGGAGCAGGGAAGAGAGAGGAGGGAGCAAGGAAGAGAGAGGAGGGAGCAAGGAGGAGAGAGGAGGGAGCAGGGAAGAGAGAGGAGGGAGCAGGGAAGAGAGAGGAGGGAGCAAGGAGGAGAGAGGAGGGAGCAGGGAAGAGAGAGGAGGGAGCAAGGAGGAGAGAGGAGGGAGCAGGGAAGAGAGAGGAGGGAGCAGGGAAGAGAGAGGAGGGAGCAGGGAAGAGAGAGGAGGGAGCAAGGAAGAGAGAGGAGGGAGCAAGGAGGAGAGAGGAGGGAGCAGGGAAGAGAGAGGAGGGAGCAGGGAAGAGAGAGGAGGGAGCAAGGAGGAGAGAGGAGGGAGCAGGGAAGAGAGAGGAGGGAGCAAGGAGGAGAGAGGAGGGAGCAGGGAAGAGAGAAGAGGGAGCAGGGAAGAGAGAGGAGGGAGCAGGGAAGAGAGAGGAGGGAGCAAGGAAGAGAGAGGAGGGAGCAAGGAGGAGAGAGGAGGGAGCAGGGAAGAGAGAGGAGGGAGCAGGGAAGAGAGAGGAGGGAGCAAGGAGGAGAGAGGAGGGAGCAGGGAAGAGAGAGGAGGGAGCAGGTAAGAGAGAGGAGGGAGCAGGGAAGAAAGAGGAGGGAGCAGGGAAGAGAGAGGAGGGAGCAGGTAAGAGAGAGGAGTGAGCAGGGAAGAGAGAGGAGGGAGCAGGGAAGAGAGAGGAGGGAGCAGGGAAGAGAGAGGAGGGAGCAAGGAGGAGAGAGGAGGGAGCAGGGAAGAGAGAGGAAGGAGTAAGGAGGAGAGAGGAGGGAGCAAGGAGGAGAGAGGAGGGAGCAGGGAAGAGAGAGGAGGGAGCAGGGAAGAGAGAGAAGGGAGCAAGGAGGAGAGAGGAGGGAGCAGGGAAGAGAGGAGGGAGCAAGGAGGAGAGAGGAGGGAGCAGGGAAGAGAGAGGAAGGAGTAAGGAGGAGAGAGGAGGGAGCAAGGAGGAGAGAGGAGGGAGCAGGGAAGAGAGAGGAGGGGGCAGGGAAGAGAGAGAAGGGAGCAGGGAAGAAAGAGGAGGGAGCAGGGAAATTATTCTGACAATCTCACAATCTGAGATATGCTTTAGGTGCTCTCAGGTGAAATTAATTCATCTGACCTATTGAAAGAAACCACTGGTTAGCTCCATGGACTGAGAATTGAAATGTCCATGAAGATTGAAGACCATTCTGATGAAGGCCAAGATGTTAATGGATTTTTGTTACTCTCAAAAAATATAGTATTTTTTTACTTGAAAAATGAGAGCTGTGTGTGTTTTCCCTTCAAACCCATGAACATAAAAACACAATGGAAGTGTCATAATGTGGGATAGCGTGAGTAGTCTTGTCTGAGCCAGAATTACTCAGAGGTGAGGAGCCTTTGGTGTCCTGTTAATGTAGCGTGAGGCAGCTTCATGTGTAAGTAAAACCCCAGACAAGACTCTAGTCTATTGCAGGGCTACAGGTCCCCACAAAACACCCAAATGATCAAAACATCCATTCTGAGTCTTCTAAAGAAATGTCCCATTTTTATTTGCTGTATAAAAGTGGAAGAATCATCCGATAGATGTTCTGTCTCTTGATCTTGTCTGAGATCTGTACTTTCATCCTTACCCCAAGGATGTTCTTGTTTTGACTGGACATTACAGAGGAGAGCCTGCCTCTTCAGATTGACTGATGTCTGGATTGGGGAGAACGAGCCCTGCAGTGTGTTTTATGAGGCTAGCTCTGACAGTTGAAGAAGTTTAAATCTCATTAAATCTCACCCCCTTCCTCGTCTATAATAACAAGTCAGCACCAGGGAGCAAGCCTTAAGTGTGAGCTAAGAATATTAAGTGATCGTCTTATTAAAAACCTTCACATAGAAGAAGTCCAGACACATGTTGTGTTGGCATTGTTCCTCCTTTACAATGGCCAATGGTCTATGACATCATGAGAAAGGTGGTCATTTTTCCCAAGCAGGATATCATTCATTTTGAGGAGGCAAGTCACTCCAAGTACTACTCTGACAATGCTGTCAAAGTCCTAATTTGATGCCTTAGTTAAATTGGACAGATGTCAACTAATGCTGTGAGTTTTTGAGCTAATGTTTCTCCAAAGGGTCTTTTTTTCAGTGGCGACAGCAGAAGTCTGAAAAATTGCGCAAGCATTAGTCTCAGCAGGAGGAAAGCGTTCTGAAGTGAACTCAGAAATCTAACAATGATTAACTAATCCACTTTTCGCGTGTCTTTTCTAAGGGCGACACAGCCTTAGCTGCCCCCATTAGAGATCTCATCATGCCAACAGTAGCTCAATGAGGCTCAGCTCCATTCAGAGACATGGCTCAGTCAAAGACAAATGATCTACGATGTAAAGAACAACACCTTAGTTATGCACGGGTTGGCTTATAACCCGCATTCCCCACGGTTATATCTGTTGGGCGGGCGGGTTTAGGGTAATTAAATATTGTGTGGGTGAAGGGAGGGTGGATGGAGAGAATACAATAGGCTACCTTAAAAATATCCATAAATGTATCATTCTTGCACAGAGGCACATACCACGCTCAAAGTCACTTAATTCACTTGTTTTGCCCATTCCAAAGTTCAATAAAACAGTAACTGAATGCCTCGATGCCTGTCTGCCTACTTTATACACTGCCTACTTTATACACTGAGTGGACAGTGTTCACAATCCACTTCAATCAGTGTAGATGAAGGGGAGGAGACGGGTTAAAGAAGGATTGTTAAGCCGTGAGACAATGGAGACATGGATTGTGTCATTCAGAGGATGAATGGGCAAGACAAGAGATTTAAGTGCCTTTGAACGGGGCATGGTAGTAGGTGCCAGTTGCACCGGTTTGTGTCAAAAACTGCAACACTGCTGGGATTGTTACGCTCAACAGTTACCCATGTGTGTCAAGAATGGTCAACCACCCAAAGGACAACCAGCCAACTTCACACATCTGTGGGAAGTATCGAAGTCAACATGGGAGGGCATCCCTGTGGACATCTTGTAGAGTCTATGCCCCGATGAATTGAGGCCTTTCTGAGGGCTAAAGGGGGTCAAGTGCAACTCAACATTAGGAACATGTACATAATGTTTGGTATACTCAGTGTATAGCAAACCACAACCACGTGACTCACTGTCTGTGGGTGCAAATAATAAACTGGCAACTGAGTGTATTTACCCAGTGACTTCAAAGAACCTTGAGGGTTCTATCCCTGCCCCAGAGTATAATGTTTTTTTTTAGAAAACATCAGCTAACAAAAACTAACCCAGTCACATCAAACTCAGAAATGACAGCTAAAACATCATCTGTTTTGCAATGACATTTACAGTTGAAGTCGGAAGTTTACACACTTAGGTTGGAGTCATTAAAACTCATTTTTCAACCACTCCACAGATTTCTTGTTAACAAACTATAATTTTGGCAAGTCAGTTAGGACATCTAATTTTTCCAACAATTGTTTACAGACAAATTATTTCACTTCTAATTCACTGTATCACAATTCCAGTGGGTCAGAAGTTTACATACACTAAGTTGACTGTGCCTTTAAACAGCTTGGAACATTCCAGAAAGTGATGTCATGGCTTTAGAAGCTTCTAATTGGCATCATTTGAGTCAATTGTAGGTGTACCTGTGGATGTATTTCAAGGCCTACTTTCAAACTCAGTGCCTCTTTGCTTGACATCATGGGAAAATCAACTCAGCCAAGACCTCAGAAAAAAATTGTAGACCTCCACAAATCTGGTTCATCCTTGGGAGCAGTTTCCAAATGCCTGAAGGTACCACGTTCATCTGTACAAACAATAATATGCAGGTATAAACACCATGGGACCGCGCAGCCATCCTACTGCTCAGGAAGGAGAAGCATTCTGTCTCCTAGAGATTAACGTACTTTGGCGCGAAAAGTGCAAATCAATCACAGAACAACAGCAAAGGACCTTGTGAAGATGCTGGAGGAAACAGGTACAAAAGTGTCTATATCCACAGTAAAACAAGTCCTATATCGACATAACCTGTAAGGCCGCTCAGCAAGGAAGAAGCCACTGCTCCAAAACTGCCATAAAAAAGCCTGACTACAGTTTGCAACTGCACATGGGGACAAAGATCGTACTTTTTGGAGAAATGTCCTCTGGTCTGATGAAACAAAAATAGAACTGTTTGGCCATAATGACCATCGTTATGTTTGGAGGAAAAAGGGGGAAGAACACCATCCCAACCATGAAGCACGGGGGTGGCAGCATCATGTCGTGGGGGCGTTTTGCTGCAGGAGGGACTGGTGTACTTCACAAAATAGATGGCATCATGAGGTAGGAAAAATTACGTGGATATATTGAAGCAACATCTCAAGACATCAGTCGGGAAGTCAATGCTTGGTCGCAAATGGGTCTTCCAAATGAACAATGACCCCAAGCATATTTCCACAGTTGTGGCAAAATGACTTAAGGACAACAAAGTCAAGGTATTGGAGTGGCCATCACAAAGCCCTGACCTCAATCCTATAGAACAGTTGTGGGCAGAACTGAAAAAGTGTGAAGCCTACATACCTGACTCAGTTACACCAGCTCTGTCAGGAGGATTGGGCCAAAATTCACCCAACATATTGTGGGAAGCTTGTGGAATGCTACCCGAAACATTTGACCCAAGTTAAACAATTTAAAGCCTATGCTACCAAATCCTAATTGAGTACAGTATATGTAAACTTCTGAACCACTGGGAAAGTGATGAAAGAAATAAAAACTGAAGTAATTCATTTTCTCTACTATTATTCTGACATTTCACATTCTTTAAATAAAGTGTTGATCCTAACTGACGTAAGACAGGGAAGTTTTACTTGGATTAAATGTCAGGAATTGTGAAAAACTGAGTTTAAATGTATTTGGCTAATTTGTATGTAAACTTCCGACTTCAACTCTATATCCATATTAACCAATCAAATTAATTTATAATCAAATTCATCGATAAAGCACTTTTTACATGATTTCGCCGTGTCAGAGAAGTGGCTAGCTGGCGTCTGACACTATTAGCTCTCTGTGGCAGGGGGTCGATACAATTCATATTTTGCGACACTGTTGCCGAGGTCTGAGTGGAAAACTGAAAGGTTCATACAAACCTGTGCTGTTGCAAACTAAATGCTAGAAGCAAGAAGAAATTATCTGTTTAATAAAACATACAATCTTAGATAATAAGAAGAAGACTTGCGGACTGAGAAGGAGGTACTGTGTAAATTATTTAGAATATATTATGTATAATTCGTCTTCGTGATCCAATAGGCTAGTTAATCACTACAGGACTTTTAACACACTATCTATGTTTTGCTCAGTCTGGCAGTAACCCAGATCTATCAAAGGTAGAGGATCTCTCTTTTGACTGCTGCTGACAACAACTACATGAAAGATGTTCTTCTACATTTGAATATGTCTGCATAGCACTTCGTCTCCATTTTGGCAGATTTGCTCATTTTTCTTCTTCTCTGGAACCAGTCTGGCAATAACCCATACTGTACAACAACCCATACTGTACAACAACCCATACTGTACAACAACCCATACTGTACCACAACCCATACTGTACAACAACCCATACTGTACAACAACCCATACTGTACAACAACCCATACTGTTCAACAACCCATACTGTACAACAACCCATACTGTACAACAACCCATACTGTTCAACAACCCATACTGTTCAACAACCCATACTGTACAACAACCCATACTGTACAACAACCCACACTGTACCACAACCCATACTGTACAACAACCCACACTGTACAACAACCCACACTGTACAACAACCCATACTGTACAACAACCCATACTGTACTACAACCCATACTGTATAACAACCCATACTGTTCAACAACCCATACTGTACAACAACCCACACTGTACAACAACCCATACTGTACAACAACCCATACTGTACAACAACCCATACTGTACTACAACCCATACTGTACAACAACCCATACTGTACTACAACCCATACTGTACCACAACCCATACTGTACAACAACCCATACTGTACAACAACCCACACTGTTCAACAACCCATACTGTACAACAACCCACACTGTACAACAACCCATACTGTACTACAACCCATACTGTACAACAACCCACACTGTTCAACAACCCATACTGTACAACAACCCACACTGTACAACAACCCATACTGTACCACAACCCATACTGTTCAACAACCCATACTGTACAACAACCCATACTGTACTACAACCCATACTGTACAACAACCCACACTGTTCAACAACCCATACTGTACAACAACCCATACTGTACAACAACCCATACTGTACAACAACCCATACTGTACCACAACAACCCAACCCATACTGTACAACAACCCATACTGTACCACAACCCATACTGTACCACAACCCATACTGTACAACAACCCATACTGTACTACAACCCATACTGTACCACAACCCATACTGTACCACAACCCATACTGTACAACAACCCATACTATACAACAATCCATACTGTACCACAACCCATACTGTTCAACAACCCATACTGTACTACAACCCATACTGTACTAGTGGTACTGTACTAGTGGTACTGTACTAGCGGTAGGTTGCCCAGCCGGCTAAGGAGTTGGACCTGTGGCAGGAGTTGGAGCTGTAACTGAAAGGTGGCCGGTTCAAAACCTGGGCTGGGCACTGAAACAATTGGGTGGAATTGATCTGACAACTGGAGGGCTGCTGGGGTTTACATCCTCTAAATGTCTCCATACCATTTTGATGACTAATTCCATATGTGTTATTTCCTAGTTTTGATGACTTGGCTATTATTCTACAGTGTATAAAATAAAGAAAAACCCTTGAATGAGTAGGTGGGTACAAACGTTTGACTGGTACTGTATGTACATGTAGGTAGAGGTGAAGTGAGTGTCAATGAAAATAGTCCATGTATCCAGTTTATATGATGATGCTTATGTGCTGATTCAGAGGACTTGAATGGAGTCTGTTTCATGATGTCACGACAGAGCCATTTGTCTGAGTGGGAGCGTTCAAAAGTGTTTCCAATCTAATTGACAGCCCGGAGGCAAATTATTGAGTCAGTTTGGTCTCTTGACATCAATTTCCATAGTCATAAACTATTAATAATATGCAATGATCACATCATTACACAGGCTTTAGTCCCTTTGTCTGAGAGATAGTCATCCTCGCCCCTTAGCTGAGGAGCAGAGAAAGAGGAGAGAGAGTAGGAGGGAGGAGAGAAAGACAGGGGGGAGAGAAGGCGAGAAAGAGAGGACGGAGAGTCGGAAGGAGGAGAGAAAGACAAGAGGGAGAGAAGGAGGAAGGAGAGAAAGAGAGGAGGAAGAGAATAAGGGAGGAGAGAAACAGAGGGAGAGAAGGAGGGAGGAGCAAAATAGAGGGAGAGTAGGATGGAGGAGAGACAGAGAGGAGGGAGGAGAGAAAGAGAGGAGGGAGAGAAGGTGGGAGGAGCGAAATAGAGGGAAAGTAGGATGGAGGAGAGACAGAGAGGAGGGAGGAGAGAAAGAGAGGAGGGAGAGAAGGAGGGAGGAGCGAAATAGAGGGAAAGTGGGATGGAGGAGAGACAGAGAAGGAGGGAGGAGCAAAAGAGAGGGAGAGTAGGAGGGAGGAGCGAAAGAGAGGATTGACATGAATGTGCCCCTCAGCTTGAAGCCTTAGCCCATGACTATAACTCAGGACCACTTTTACTAAAATGTATTAACACCGTCAGGGCCCTGAAGAATGATAAACAGCTTGTTGGCAGAGAGATTTGGTACACATCCTCTCTCTCTTTAAGTCTCTCTCTATCTCGTTTCATCTTTCTTTCTGTATTTGTTCCTTTCTCTTACACCAAGTGTGAGTACACCCCCCTCTCCCTCTCCCTCCTCTCATCTCTCTCTCTCTCTCTCTCTCTCTCTCTCTCTCTCTCTCTCTCTCTCTCTCTCTCTCTCTCTCTCTCTCTCTCTCTCTCTCTCACACACAGACACACAGACACACAGACACAGACACACACAGAGACACAGACACAGACACAGACACAGACACAGACACACACACACACACACACACACACACACACACACACACACACACACACACACACACACACACACACACACACACACACACACACACACACACACACACACACACACACACACACACACACACACACACACACACACACACACACACACACACACACACACACACACACACACCAGAGAATAAAACCAACCTAACGCTGATGTCTGCTTCTCTGCTTTTGCCTGGAAGTGGACTGTGAATTTTGTTTGCTTTTTGCTGAGGGGCAGACTGCCACATAGCTACAGGGACATGGCTCTGCTGCTGGCAAGACTTCAAGCATTGTGATATCTGTCTCCATTGCTTTGAAATCCCCAGCTCCCACATGTTCCCCAAAAGCCTTTTGGAAGGATGGCTTGAAAGCAACATCTTCTAAATTGGCCTGGTTAATTTGCATGTCCTAAATATAAAAATTAGCACAGATAACTAGATAACTAGGCCATAGAATTATTGATTTATATTTTGGTGCGTGGCAACGACTAATTTCTTTGTTCAGTGATCAAAATGCTCGCTCTTTTTTCCTTGCGATCTTTGCCAAGTTCACTTCTTACAACGTCGGCCATATTTGCTGCTTTCAGCATTGGCCAGTTCGATGACTTTTCAACATTTCACTGCTGTTACATCAACTCCAAAGGGTTCACAATATACAAACACTATCTGGTACTGAACGTGGGCCTATAAGCAGAGTTTGAAAGTATATACACAGTAATTCCACAAAGAACTTCTCAATTACCACCTTCACAATTACACCTCAGAAGCCGACACCCAGACATTGTATTGTCTTATATCTACAAAACCCTTGAATTTCCTCCTTTTTTAAATCCAAAATCACAAGGAGTTGTTCATTTGAATGCAACCTCATACTTCCTCATAGTAATGGAGGGCTTTCAAGTGTCCTTTAAAAGGATAAGAGAGCGAAAGAGTGCGTCCTACATCGATTGGCTGTCTGTCAGCTGATGCTCGTTGATGCCCTGCGTTGTGTCACGGTTAAACCATCTCGTTGACATGGCGGTGTCTGTGGCGTATCTGTCGGAGGGGTCGCATGCTCAAGTTGTTGCTCGGCTCTAGTGGGAGCAACTTGTGTTTTAATCCCAGCGACGGTAATAACCTGTCCCGTTGAGTGTGGCCTCCACCGCAGGGGAGAAGGTGGAAAGCTTCAAGTTCCTTGACGTACACATCACTGACAAACTTAAATGATCCACCCACACAGACAGTGTGGTGAAGAAGGCGCAACAGTGCCTCTTCAACCTCAGGAGGCTGAAGAAATTTGGCGTGGCACCTAAAACCCTCACACACTTTACGGGTGCACAGTTGAGAGCATCCTGTTGGGCTGTATCACCGCCTGGCGCTGCCCGCAACTGTAGGGCTCTCCAGAGGGTGGTGCGGTCTGCCTAACGTATTACCGGGGACAAACTACCTGCCCTCCAGGACACCTACAGCACCCGATGTCACAGGAAGGCCAAATAAATAATCAAGGACAACAACCACCTGAGCCACTGCCTGTTCACCCCGCTGTGATCCAGAAGGTGAAATCAGTACAGGTGCATCAAAGCTGGGACTGTGAGACTGAAAAACATCTTCTATCTTAAGGCCATCAGACTGTTTAACAGCCATCACTAGCACGTTAGAGGCTGCTGCCCCTATACATAGACTTGAAATCACTGGCCGCTTTACTAATTGGAACACTAGTCACTTTATTAATGTTTACGTATTTTGCATTACCCATCTCATATGTATGTACTCTATTCTATACTATTCTACTGTATCTTAGTCTATGCCGCTCTGACATTGCTCATCCAAATATTTATATATTCTTAATTCCATTCCTTTACTTTAGATTGGGTGTATTGTTAGATATTACTTGTTATATATTACTGTACCGTTGGAGCTGGAAACACAAGCATATCGCTACACCCGCAATAACATCTGCTAAACACATGTGTGCGACAAATAACATTTGATTTGATTTGATTTCAGACCTAGACTTATCACTTTTTTCCAGTCGTTACGTTAATTGACTGTGCGAGGCAAATGTTTACAACAGGATTGAAAAGCCAAATGTATTGTTAGTCTGGACATGTATTGACGAGAGGCTTAAAATTAGGTACTAGTATTAGTCCTTCAGAAATCTAACTCGGAGGCTCGCAAAACGAGGTCCGGGGTGTGTGCAGGCAACCAATCAGAGACTGGTTTCTTTTCATCTCGTACATCTCGCCAGCTGCTCCGATATGTGGAGGGTGTAGAGATCTTCGATTCATTTCATTAAGTGATGTGCTCACGCTCGTTCATCATCATGGCAACCTGGGACCCGTGCTGCCAACAGGTCCCTAATGAAGGCTTAGGGTGCACGAGAGATAAAGAGTGCAATCTATCAGCTAATACCAATCCCTGTCACGTTACCATAGGAACAAACACAGGTGATGCTATCGATGAGGCATGTGTTGTGTCCTTAGGTATTCCTTTGTTTACCTGGAGAGAGGATAGCAAGCCCTGGTAGTAGTAGAAGATTCATTGGCGTGGTTGAGGTTCACGGCGGTGGTGAGATTGAAGTCTATACATTGTGGTTGGTGGGATTAATTGCCTCGCGTGGCTCGCAATCTATTTCAATTGGAAGTCTTTTTCCCGACCCAGATAGTTGTTTCAATACAAGCCATTAACAAAAGCCACACTGGTGACAATGCAGAATATAATTTCTCTGCTTCGAGAAGATTGGCGTTTTCCTTATTCAATTTTGTTCTGAGGCCTGCTTTGCCTCAAGCACAGAAATTAATGTTTAGCCAATAAATGTGACTGTTTGAGTTTAAGCAAGTAATCCCAATTGGTTAAGGTAAGGTTTAGGGTTAAAGGATGGGGTATGATTTTGAGCGAGCATTGAAAATGTAACCAACAAGGTAACAAGGTTTTTCTCAGCCTCTTTATTGTGTTAGTGCTCGTCATCTGTAAGTGCGTCTAAGTCTAAATCTTTAGAAGGGACTTCTACCATGGGTGTATTGATCCTGTAGACGAAATAAGTCATTACCTGTGACACTACTGTATGCAGAACATAATGGATATATTCTTCTAAATATTTGTATTTCCTGTTTTTTTAATAAATTGAGTTGAGAAGTCTTAGGTTGGAGGTTGATGAAAATAGTTCAATATTTAGTGTTTTCCTGGTTTTTGAAATGAGGTTGAGTTTTGGGTCTTAGGTTGGAGGTTGGTGAAATGAGTTCCTAACAGGATTATTCCACCCCCCGGAGAATGTTTGCAAACTGCTGTTTGTTCTGTCAGGTTCTGAGGGCATTCAGAGGTTCCAGCAGAGGCAGCTTGGGAAAATTGCATGTGAGCTGGCATGAGCTGATAGTTGTCAAGGTAAACAAATATCAAATATCAAAACACAGAATAGGCAAATAACTCAAGTCAAAAGGTAAGGGTGTGTGTGTGCGTGCGCACATGCGTGTATCCGTAGGTAGCCCTTTGTTTACCTGGAGAGAGGATAGCAAACTGGTAATAGTAGATTGATTGGTGTGGCTGAGGTTCACGGTGGTGGTGAGATTGAAGTCTACACATTGTGGTTAGTGGGATTACCGTGCGTGCATGCGTGAGATATTGTCGTGTAAGTTCCATTTTCCAAACCTGGCTACGGTTGACTGCCCTATCAGTGTTTTTACCATATGCCTGGTTTCGGGTGAATGTGATATAATGGAGATTAATCTTCTCTCAGTGTAGCTTTGACTACTCACTGCGTTCAGCCCCACCTCTGAGCAGACTGTAAAGCAGCGCCTGTCAACGAACTCAGTCTTGAGAGAGAGAGAGAGAGAGAGAGTGCGAGAGAGAGAGAGAGAGAGAGTGCGAGAGAGAGAGAGAGAGATAGGTAAAATCATAGCAATCTGCATTACTCACTATAGCTTTTGAGTTATTTCTTCACCTCTTTCAGGTATATCGTCTGCAGTTTTTCTCTCAGTGTGTATGTATGTTAGTATGAAAGGAAATATGTGTTCCTGCATGTATTTTTTTCAATTTGGTATGATGTCATTTGGAAACCTTTTGTTGTGCATGCATCCTCAACAACCTAGCTGAATAAAATGCAAGGATTGCACTCATTTCACAACCAAATTGGCTGCATGTTAATAATGGTCTTTATTTTAATTAGACTTTTGTTTTCTACAATAATATAGCACATGCATCTTAGGAAGCTTGAAGGCAAATTATCTCAGATACAGTATGAATTGTGGTGGTCCTTCTGTAGCTCAGTTGGTAGAGCATGGCGCTTGTAACGCCAGGGTAGTGGGTTCGATCCCCGGGACCACCCATACGTAGAATGTATGCACACATGACTGTAAGTCGCTTTGGATAAAAGCGTCTGCTACATGGCATATATACATATATATAATTGAGATACTGAAACTCATTACATTTTCATTTTATTCCCCCTGCTAATTATATATTATATTATCCTGTACCTTATCTGTAGGCATGCCAAATTGAAACATGTTACCACCCATCTACAACTGTGCAGGTGTTGATGCCAGATCTGGGTTCAAATACTAATTCAAATCAAACTCTTAGCGTTTGCTTCAGCCTCCCTGAAGTGCCAGACGGGCAGAGTTTGTAGTTTTGTGACTATTCTATTGGTTCCATTTGGCCAGGCTAGATCATTCAAGCCCAGCTAAAGTATTTGAAATTATTTAAAATAGTATTTCGATCTAGATCTTGTTGACACACCAACGGTACTCTCTATTTATTAATTAGCAGGTGTTGTCAAAGCTGAGAGATACTGTCACGAACGTCGTCAGGGAAATGAACGGACCAAGTTGCAGCGTGGTGAGCGGTCATTTTCCTTCATTAGAATGTCGCCAACAAAACAAGATACACCAAAAACGAACTTACCGCTTCCCAGGGCTATACAGGCCACTAACAAAGACAACTACCCACAACTACCAAAATGGAAAAAAGGCTGCCTAAGTATGATTCCCAATCAGAGACAACGATAGACAGCTGTCCCTGATTGAGAACCAGACATAGAAACAAACAACATAGAATGCCCACCCCAAATCACACCCTGACCTAACCAAACAGAGAAATAAAGTGTCTCTCTAAGGTCAGGTCGTGACAGTACCCCCAGAGGTGCGGCTCCGGCCGAAAACCTGAACCTATAGGGGAGGGTCCGGGTGGGCATCTACCCTCGGTGGCGGCTCCACCTCTGGCTCCCCCCGCCTCTGGTGCGGGGACCCTCATCGCCGAACCCGACTGGGGACCCTCGTCGCAGGCCCCGGACTGGGGACCCTCGCCACAGGCCCAGGACTGGGGACCCTCGCCTCCAGGGTCCTTTACTGTCCAGGATCTCCTCCCATGTCCTTGAGTCCCTTTCTCCATGCTGCTTTGTCCTTTGGTGGTGGGTAGTTCTGTCACGATCGTTGTATGGAATAGACCAAGGTGCAGCGTGGTGAGCGTACATTTTTCTTTATTTTATGTCGCCAACAAAACAAAAATACAACAAAAACGACCGTGAAGCTCCGTAAGGCTGTACATGCACCAACGAAGATAACTACTCACAACTACCAAAAGGAACAAAGGCTGCCTAAGTATGATTCCCAATCAGAGATAACGATAGACAGCTGTCCCTGATTGAGTACCATACTCGGCCAAAACATAGAATAAACAACATAGAATGCCCACCCCAAATCACACCCCGACCTAACCAAATAGAGAAATAAAACGGTTCTCTAAGGTCAGAGCGTGACAGATACCCCATGAGTGAGTCAGACCCTACCTCAAAGATCATACCAAACCTACTGTACAATACAGTCATATAAATGGTTTGGTTTCATTCTCACATCTGTTGAATACAGTGATACTGCTGAAGTTGTGTGTGCGCCCCATTGTAAGCTATCTATTAACTATTTGAAATAAAAGAAAATCACCATGATGCTTGAAACTCACAGCTATGTCGTTGATCTCTCTAAATCAATCAGCTTCAGTATTCTGTCTAATTTCCACCCATTTCTCCCTCCTAAGGTCTTGAGTAATGAAAATAATGAGTGTCGTTGAGCCCCCTACTGTATCAAACATGATAACGCTCATTCACACTGTCAGATCTAATCCCCTGAGCAGGAGGAGAGAAGCAACCAATCTATGCTGGCAATCATCCTCCCATCAAGTGAAAGAAAAATGATATCTTCTTTTGGAGGAGAGAAGCAAGTAAGCACTGTCTGTACAGGTACTGTGTGACCCTGACCTCTTTCTTTCTCTCTACTGATATCCATGTGTTAAGCATAGTACATTCTCACATCTCAGGCAGAGCATACTAAGATGTGTCGGGGGGGTGAGTGAATAAATGGAGAAACTGGAAGGTAGGATTAGGAAAGCTTTGTCAGGTTCCCCAGGCTCTCAGTGTTCCTTAGGCTGATCAGACTCCAGTTCCAGGCTGCTACACGTGCTTTCTAAAGCCCCGCTTCCTGTTGGGGATCTGAATGTACAGTATGGGCCTGTGTCTAAAAACGTTACAATCTGTCAAATCCTTGGTCTCTCAGTCCTCGTTTCCGCAATCGGAGGAGAGAATCCAAGGTCTCTCCCTCGAACCTTCTCCTGCAATGAGTTTTGAGAGGAATTAAGGGGAAAAGGAAGAAGGGATCAAGGACTTGGCAGCTAGTAATTTTTTTTTAACATAGCCTGGATGTTCTCTCCGACTGACCACATCCCAGAATGCATTTTCTCTATGTGTCTATAATAAGACTAGGGCACAGAGAGTTCTCTACAGCTTGTTACTAACCACGGAGAAAGACACATTTAGAATATTGGATTGAATGCAATGCATTGCTCTCCGTGTCTGTGTACTTCCAGTAATCACATTATGCTAACAGAGGGGACTGTATATTGGGGATCTGTCTAGCCAAGGGCTCGTAACGGGAGATACAGTCAGGAATTCAGAATACGGGGCCATTTCAAAGGACAAATCGATGTTTTAAGAATTGAATCAAAAACACCAATTAATCTTGTAATGCATGTGCCCCTACAACTTCTGACAAGATAACACTGGAGATAGATACAGGATTTAAAAGGCTGTAGAATGGCTATAAGCCAAGGAAAATACTGTATTATAGAAACATAGTGAAATGATCTCTATCAGAGATGTGTTTTCTTCATTTGCACTGTTAGAAAACGTGATTGACAAGTAATACAACTATGATTTCAGTAAGTAAGCCGTTTACTGTGTGCTGGGGAATTGTCAGTCTAATACCGTCTCTGTTGGCCATCCTAATTGCACGAACTGTCTATCAAACTCCCCGATATGAGAACAATGAAGGCTTGTCAAGATAATGGTTACCGTGCAGGCAGCCTTTATCCTCCACCAGGCCCTAGTTCAAATGACAGTATATTGAGATTGACAAATACGTTTTCAAGATGAAATCATTGGTATTGTTGGAACTTTCCTTAATTTCCTGAACTTTGTTACTCAGAAGAAGTAGCAGGGGTGTTGTTTTTTTTTGTTACACAGAAGTAGTAGAAGGAGTTTGAAACCTAAAAGTTCTTCTTGTTTTCTTCTTTTGTGCTAACCCATTTTCTCTAGGCTCTATTACTCACCTGCTGACTTGAGAGGTTTGGAGGTTGACTTCATGACAGACTACTGTGCTTTCGTCATATTCTCACTCCTCCGTGGCAAGACATTCAGCAACATTCAGCAACCCAGCACAGCACAGCACAGGTCTGTATCATGAAAGGTATCCACGACTACAGGAGTGCTGTATTATACAGAGTCAGAGCACAAACGCAAAGCCAAAAATAAAATGCCACACACCATTACATTTATACATTGTTCATCATGCATTGTCTGAGGCAATTGGTGCAAGTATACAAATGAATGTATATACGAGTCAGCTGTAAGAAGAAAAACATTTTTTATTATTACACAATGAGCCAAAGGAAAATGAAATGCTTGATTAGTGTTTCCTCTTTACCACAGCTTAATTTCCAAATTAATTATTCATAGCAGTGGACTGCGTCATGCCTCAATTTTGATTTGAAATGATTGGATTATCAAAAAGTAATATCACAGAGAACTCCTAAGAGAGTACAACACATTCTAAGCAATATACTGTATATATATAATTATGATTATATGTTTTAAATACACCAATAATAATTTTCCACCCTAAATGGCCAGAATTCAAAGAGATAATAACCCAACCACTGGGGATGGAAACATTGCACATTTCCATTAATTAAATGAATCGCAGTGGTGACCCATCGTTCAGGGCAAGTGGGACAGAACCTGTTTTGAGCCCAACATGTTTAGCTAAAACATTTTTTTGTTGACTGTTCTGCATGTTATTTTGGCATTGATACGTGTCCCATATCAGTTTGTGATTTTTTTCTCTCTTTTTTGCTTTCTTGAGTAAGGCCGCCCCAAAATGCAGATGTTTAAGCCTAGCTCAGTGCTTTCTGTGGTGGTGGGACAGCCAGTGGAAAATATAGAGCATTGGGGTTGGTAATGTTCTCTAGTTGTGCCGTGATTGGCTCAGTGTTCTGTCACTCATGGGGACACTACATCACTGCCAAATCTAAGGGTAGAGCTCTAAAATTCAAACCCCTTGGGTGCTGCCATAGAGTTACATTAGAAGTGCCCATCCAAGAAGGCTCAAGGTCATTGGCCACAGATACAATGACATCAAATCACGTTATATCTACAGTAGCTTTGATTGGACTGATCATGTCAACATCATACTTTCAAAATCTTAGCTAGCAGTTATCATCATAAATCAAGTCGACAGTCTACTGGCAAATCATTTTTAATCCTTGTCATATGAAGAGAAATAATGAAGAGAAATGATGGATAAAACCTATCGGTGCTCATCGTCCATTGGACATAAACATTACACAACAAGCTGGAAATCGCAAATTCAACACTGAGTGGTTTGGAAGGAATCAGTAGCTAACTGTAAGCGTTGCAAAGAAATCACTAGCCTGCTATTCAGCGGAGTGGCTGTCTGGCCCCAAGTCTGGGTTTAAGGGTCTCTTTCCAAGCTCAAAATTATAAACTTTCAGCATTGACCATACTGTCAATCCAGCATGATTTCTGCCGCGCTCAAAACAACTTAACTTGGAACTGGGAAATCTGACATCAGTGAGTTCAAGACAACTGAGAACTCGGGAAAAAACGAGCTCCGACTGCGAAAATACATTTTGAACAGCCATCCAACTCGGAATTGTACGTTGGGAACTCGGGCCTCTTTCTGGAGCTATGACCTGAAGATCACTGACTCATGATTCAACCTTACTTTTTACAGATATTCCAGTTGTCTTGAAAGCACCATAAACCCAGAGAATGCCAGGCTTTGATGATCAAGTTTTATGGTAAAATTTACCCACGAAGGTCTACCGCACAACCTTCCTGTTCAAGTGACCACAACATGGTGAGTACAAAAATGTATTGTATGCTGCTGCATAAATTATGTAATATTCCAGGGAGATACGTATAATGTAGCTAAGAAAGTAATACTAAGTGTATGTTGTGTAATCATTTGGTCTATTTTCCCCTCTTAATTTCGCCTACTGTTCTGATTTGGTGGCACATTGTCTGCTTATATGCCCCCTTCATTTATCCTACGATTCTGACTCAGTGTACAGGGAGAACACTGTAAGAACGGCCCATGTTCTGAATTCTGTTGCTGTACATTTCAAAAGTGCTGAACAAATAGTTATTTTGACTACGTCCGTTCTAGCTCGCTCATTAATGTTTTAATCAAAATTATGGATTGCCCCTTATGCCATAGTTTGTACATCTCAATTGTCAGTAGAAACCACATTTGTTTAAGCAAGTCAGCTATCAGCTATGTTTTTTTTAAAAGCAATAAATGAGGCTGAATGAACTATTTCTCTGCCAGACAAGGCTCAGCTGATAGCTAGGTGTAGCAGTGATAAGGTGTTTGGACTGCTGTTAGGACTCTGTCGTTGGGACAGCTTTATGTGGGCACCGTTTGTCACCGTTATAGTGCAATTAATCAATTAACATATTGTTTAGTGCTATGTAGTGGCTTTGCTGGCATGCACCCCCCCCAAATATTTTTTTGCCCTATCAAGATTTACATGCTAAAATTGCCACCGATTAATCATCACATTTCCAATCAGTGTTTGACGGATTTAATCAAACACAGTGTGCTTGTTTGACAAATAAAGCTTGAATAAATTAGTTTTGATTTTCTAAAAAAATGTATCTATTGATGAGCAACAGTTTCACATGAAATCACCAAAAAACTCATATCAAAATAACACACAACCCCCCCTCTCGTCATAGACTCAGATTGAAACAAAACATTAGAATTCAGCATACATTTTAAATGGATGGATATCATGGTTGGGGTCAATTTCATTTAAATTCCAGTCAGTACAGAAAGTAAACTAAATTCCAAATCCAATTACAAATGTTACTCACAGTAAAGCATTGAAGGGAATCAAAATTGGAATTTCAGTGTACTTCCTAAAGTGACTGAAATTGAAATGGAATTGACCCCAACCATGATATCCATCCATTTAAAATGACCCAGACACTGATGGATATTGCATCTCTATGGGATAAACCCTATCTTGTCGAAATTTGTTTCACTTGTCAGTGGCATTCATCTGATCAACATCAGTAGAGCTGAACGTCACAAGAGGAGTTGCCTGACACATACACACACACACACACGCACGCACACACACACACACACACACGCACGCACGCACGCACACACACACACACACACGCATGCATGCATGCACACACACACACACACACACGCACGCACGCACGCACGCACGCACGCACACACACACACACACACACACGCACACGCATGCACGCACACACGCACGCATGCGCGCACGCACACGCACACACACACATACACACACAACCCAATAGAATCTGTCCTCATTTCTGTCATCATTCCTCCCCTCACAGTGAAACTTGACTACATATCCCTTATCCCAGGTTTTAGCTCAGAAGATTTCAAAGATATTTTATGTGTTTTAAAGTGGAACTGACAGCGCTTTAACTACTTTGCAGATATGACACAAACAGGCATTCCTAACCCTAACCCATTTGGGATGCACTGTTTCAGTTTCAATGACTCAATATTTTGAACAAAAACGGACAACTGTAACTAAGGCTTTGAATGTCAATACTATCAAACTAACAAGGGAAACGATTAGAAAACAAAGTGGCTAATAGGTTAGCGCACATGTGTCAAACACAGGACCTGCAGGCCGAGTAGGACACACAAGCAAGTATAAACGAGTCAACAGTTGAGTCATCTACTTTATGAAATTACAGCCTGATGTATAGGGGAATTCAACTTCAATTGTGCTGCTTTCTTGGTCCGGTTTACAGTGCACGACAAAGGGAAAGTGTACAGACACACTCTTACAGTCCTAGCTAGGCTACTAAATGTTGCAGACTGGTTTCGGTTTTTAAAGCTTGACAATGAATAACCATAAAACAAAACCATGCAGAGGACAAACATGTAGGCCCATTACAGCATCATTTGAGCTGTAGCCTTGGCTGGCTACTCAAATACAATACATTTTGAGTGCACCATGCAGCAAAATGCTGCATTCAACCGCACCAGTGGTTCATGCAGTGCAAATGTTTTTGAAACATGTTTTAAATGTAAATGTTACAACAACCTATAGCTAAGTTTTCATTATTTGTAGTTAGTAAATTATTTTTGATTAGGGTTGTAGCATATTATGCACATCTGCAAGCATAGCAAGCAAAGGCTGGAAAAATGTTATTTATCTCTTCTTTTGTTTTAATATGTTGAAATGCTATATACAGCATCCTATGTACAGTGGGGAGAACAAGTATTTGAAACACTGTGTATTTTGCAGGTTTTCCTACTTACAAAGCATGTAGAGGTCTGTGATTTTTACCATAGGTACACTTGAACTGTGAGAGACAGAATCTAAAACAAAAATCCAGAAAATCACATTGTATGATTTTTAAGTAATTAATTAGCATTTTATTGCATGACATAAGTATTTGATACATCAGAAAATAAGAACTTAATAATAAGTTCCCATTCAGTGTCAAAAAGTGGGTTGAGACAAGCATTCATTGGCAGGCAAGCTACAGAAGGATGAGCAGGCTACAATTCCCATCATTTATCAGTACCATTTGACGGCCAACTGGCTGAAAATGTTTTATAGGGTTTATCTAATGTTCCCTCGTTAGATTTTAGCTCATCTATAAGAACTAATGCTCTGGCTAGCATTAGCTGTTGATCTTTTTTGTTGTTGATGTGCATAGGCAACTGATGGAGAGAGAACATACCTTTTCATGGTTGTTTGATCAATAGGACTGTAAAGGTCCCAGATGTAAGAGGACTCTCGTGGTATTTACATATTTGCAGAAATCCATTCAAGTGTATTTTGTGGTTTTTGCCGAATGCGTTCTAATAATCTAAAGCCGCAATTTTGCTACTGCCTGTAAACACACAGTCCAGTTAAAAGTGAATCATGACAGGCCCAACTGCCTGTAAACACACAGTCCAGTTCAGAGTGAATAATGACAGGCCCAACTGCCTGTAAACACACAGTCCAGTTAAAAGTGAATCATGACAGGCCCAACTGCCTGTAAACACACAGTCCAGTTAAAAGTGAATCATGACAGGCCCAACTGCCTGTAAACACACAGTCCAGTTCAGAGTGAATGATGACAGGCCCAACTGCCTGTAAACACACAGTCCAGTTAAAATGAATAATGACAGGCCCAACTGCCTGTAAACACACAGTCCAGTTAAAAGTGAATAATGACAGGCCCAACTGCCTGTAAACACACAGTCCAGTTAAAAGTGAATCATGACAGGCCCAACTGCCTGTAAACACACAGTCCAGTTAAAAGTGAATCATGACAGGCCCAACTGCCTGTAAACACACAGTCCAGTTCAGAGTGAATGATGACAGGCCCAACTGCCTGTAAACACACAGTCCAGTTAAAATTAATAATGACAGGCCCAACTGCCTGTAAACACACAGTCCAGTTAAAATGAATAATGACAGGCCCTACTGCCTGTAAACACACAGTCCAGTTAAAAGTGAATATTGACAGGCCCAACTGCCTGTAAACACACAGTCCAGTTAAAATGAATAATGACAGGCCCAACTGCCTGTAAACACACAGTCCAGTTCAGAGTGAATAATGACAGGCCCTACTGCCTGTAAACACACAGTCCAGTTCAGAGTGAATAATGACACTCCCTACTGCCTGTAAACACACAGTCCAGTTCAAAGTGAATGATGGCAGGACGGTGTGAAAAATGGCTATTTGCATATAGGCCTACTGTAGCTGTAAATTGGCTATGGCTATTTGCATATAGGCCTACTGTAGCTGTGATTGGCTATGGCTATTTGCATATAGGCCTACTGTAGCTGTGATTGACTATGGCTATTTGCATATAGGCCTACTGTAGCTGTGATTGGCTATGGCTATTTGCATATAGGCCTACTGTAGCTGTGATTGACTATGGCTATTTGCATATAGGCCTACTGTAGCTGTGATTGACTATGGCTATTTGCATATAGGCATACTGTAGCTGTGATTGACTATGGCTATTTGCATATAGGCCTACTGTAGCTGTGATTGGCTATGGCTATTTGCATATAGGCCTACTGTAGCTGTGATTGACTATGGCTATTTGCATATAGGCCTACTGTAGCTGTGATTGGCTATGGCTATTTGCATATAGGCCTACTGTAGCTGTGATTGACTATGGCTATTTGCATATAGGCCTACTGTAGCTGTGATTGACTATGGCTATTTGCATATAGGCCTACTGTAGCTGTGATTGACTATGGCTATTTGCATATAGGCCTACTGTAGCTGTGATTGACTATGGCTATTTGCATATAGACCTACTGTAGCTGTGATTGACTATGGCTATTTGCATATAGGCCTACTGTAGCTGTGATTGACTATGGCTATTTGCATATAGACCTACTGTAGCTGTGATTGACTATGGCTATTTGCATATAGGCCTACTGTAGCTGTGATTGACTATGGCTATTTGCATATAGGCCTACTGTAGCTGTGATTGGCTATGGCTCACCGGTTTTATTTACTGCAGTGTCTATTAATTGTCCAAACGCACGACTGCTTTCCCACTCTATGTTGCAATAGAATTCTGACAAATGCATTACTATACATCATTCCCAAACATTTTATGAAATGATGAAAACGTGAAAATTACCAAATCATGTGCTCATTTCTGAGATTATTATTATTAGCATTTTTAAAGGTGTCATATTCTTCAGGGGGGTGAACAGATTTTTACAAGATTTCATGTTGTTGATTTCATGTTGACGTCCCTGCCCCATTGAAGTTGAAATTTTGAATGGATAAGGTAAAGGTTAGGGTTATAGGGTATGGGTTAAGGTAAGTGTTAGGGTAGGGACGTCCCAAGGATACCGAATAGCATTTAACCATTCTATAATCCAGCCTATGATGAGGCAAACTGGTTGGTGAATTGAACTGATCACTGCCACGGTTGGTGAACTGAGCTGAGCATGGCCATCTATTACAACATCACAGAGTCTAGTTACCCATTTCATAAGGCATATATTATAATTTGTGTTTGATCTTTCACAAAGAGCCAGTCATTCATAGTCAAAATACACCTGATTCATTAGACTGTGGTGTGTGTTTGTCATGCTGGCTTTTGAAGGTCCTTTTCAGTGGCGTTCATTTTCCCTCTCTTATAGAGGTAGTTAGATTTAATTATATTCACTTGATTGAGCTGATATAACCCCAGACAAATTGTTTGGCAACAATGCCTAAACGCTACGTGGGTGAATTAACATCTAGCGATAATACTCCAAGGATAGAGCCACATAAACTTGCTACACCCACAAAAAACAGTGTTCATATTAAATACAACACACATTTACTAACAAATAATGAATCGGCACATTTTCATGTGTCGCTTATAAGATTCATTCATGTTTAAAAGTTATCAAAAAATCAGCTCTGGGCTGATCCCATCTTATTCGTAAAATAGTTCAAATAGTTGCATTTGCCATTGCGAGACACATTTTTCATGCACGAATGTTTTGCATGTCTAGCTCAAAAGTGATTAACTTTTGTCAATCATAACTGCTAATACTTTATTCACAATTAACTCTGAAATCATTACTTCCATTCAAATCATTTGTATATGGGGTGTCAGAGTGTCCTTGCACAGTGGAAAATAATTGGGGCCTTCGTGGTTGCGTGCCAATTCTCATACATATGCAGGCGGCCGTCACCATGGCAACAGTGACTGCATTATCCAGGTTGATTCCAGTATGACCAAACTATCGGATACTCTGGGATGTGGGAAACTCTTAATATGGAACACTGTCCCTTGTAGGATGTCCTATATTGGCAAGGCTCCAAATACCCCATGGGATATTTTCACAACATTGGGTATGTGCTGTACTAAGGAATCACATTTGATGTTGACGTATAGCCACCGGACATGTCTCACTGTCTCAAGGATAACAGAATGCTCAACATGCGCTGTGGAAATACTCTCCTGGAATTAGCCTCTCATGTAGGGTTGCAAAATGAATGAACCTACACTTGAACATAAGGTGTTTGTTGAACAACTCAAACAATCCATGTCCATTTGAAGCATTTATTCTTAAAATAATCTACGAAAGTTAGCTATCTAACTAGCTTTGTGACATACCATTCTGACCTGTGTCAAATACATACAGTACATTAAATATTAACTTATTTAGTTTACCTGGTACAATACAAGCACTGGAATACTGCTGAACGTTTAGTAGTAGTTTCAGGCACTTTGAACACACGTCTCTAACCTTTGTTCATCGCAGGACGTTTCCAGTGTCACGTAGATGTATTTGTCTAAAGAGGAGACACTTTTCATTGTCAGATCAGACTTAAAACATGACTGCAGCATCCCCTTTATCAGACCGTCTCTTCTGTTCCATCACTGGGCCTGTATCTCTGAGCTGCCAGCCCAGCTTCTGTAGATACTGCCTGGCAGAGAGCCTAAATGCTGGCCACCAGTTCTGTCCAGTGTGCAGGAGACAGATCACAGAGGACCTTCAGGTCATCACAATCCAGAGGGACTTGACACAGGAGCTGAGACAGAGAAGGGAGATCAGAGATCATAGCAGGGCACATGTGCCCTGAACATGACGAGTTTCTTAAACTCATCTGTGTGTCATGTAGCACCAAGGGGAGAGATCACAGAGCCCATTCCTTCAAACCACTGAATGAGTTAGAGGAGGATTTCAAGAAGAAGCAGGTCTCAAACTTGGATATCCTGGACAAAAAGATTGCTGAAGTTAATCAGATTCGCCACAGCCAACAGAATGAAATCACCGTCGCCACCAATATCAAAGCCCAGATCCACTATCAGGTTGAAGACCTGATCAGACTGCTGAGGCTGAGAGAGAGCCAGACAGTCCAAGACGTGGATAAGAAAAATTGCTGTCTCAACATGGAGAATAATTGAACTGCCTGTCTGAAGCCTAGACCAAAAAGATATAGATGCTATCTTTGCTGACCAACCCAGAGCCGTGCTTCAGTGGTTTACTGAACAAAGGAGTTTCTTATGTAAATATATTCAAGGCATCATCACCGTACAAATGGCCGAAGTTCACTGTGCAACCTAACACTCTGGTTGTCAGAGAACCTAAGGACCTGTCTGGTCACATCAACTGGAAGAGAATAGAGAGAGACCTCTCAAGAGGCACTGGCTTAACGAAGGAGGAGGTATTCTTGACCATTTTAAAAATAGTGTTCGCTGTCATATTAACAGCTTTTTGGGCATATTCTAGCACATTCTTGATCATAGTTATTGTGGGAATAATTGTAGAGAAAGTACAAGGAACTCATCATTGATACCAGTTGGTATCAGGGTTGGGGTCAATTTAATTTCAATTCCAGTCAATTCAGAAAGTAAACCAAATTCCAATTTCAATTAAAAATGGTCCTAATTGAAAAGCATTGAAGATAATTGGAATTTCAGTGGACTTCATGAATTGAATGAAATTGAAATGGAATTGACCCTGGTTGATATGCATGACAAATAATTGATTACATTATTGTAATGACAAACTGTTAGTGTCTATTGAAGGAAGCAATGATAAGTGACCTACTTGTATTTATATAAATGAAAACGATTGTTGCGTGAAATATTTGATAATTGTGATACTTTTATCCTTTTTGGTTGAGAAAGGGTGGACAGTGAGTGTATTGATATGTACAATTGCGAATTAACAATGTGTTTTTATTTCAGATGGCACTAACCTATACTTTTCATGGAAGGGAATAAAAATATTTAATTCAAATTGAAATCGATTAACTGATTGGTTCTGGGTGACGCGATTACTCTATGTATTCTTGAAATGGTATAACTTCGTAATAGTATACTTCCTGAAAGAACCACGGACATTTGTTTTTGTATACAGTATATATACAATTCTGCATAGTCTTTGCAATCCTGACAATAAAATAAAAATGTTTTCACTTTGTCATTATGGGGTATTGTGTGTAGATTGATGAGGATTTTTATTTATTTAATACATTTCAGAATAAGGCTGTAACGTAACAAAATGTGGGAAAAATAAAGGGGTCTGAATACTTTCCGAATGCACTGTAGTATAATCTTTGCAATCCTGACATAGTATTATATTGTGTTGTTTTGTTTTTTTACCTGCTTATTGCCGTTTGGAACATTTTGTTGGTATTGTTATTGCGAGGAAGCATTTCATTGTACCATTTACACCCGCTGTATCCTATACATATGACAAATACACTTTTAATGTAAATAGATAGTTCCCACTGGGTAAAACTGGTTGAATCAGCGTTTTTTCCACGTCATCTCAACCGCCCAAATTAAATGTGAGGACTTTGAATCAATGTGGAAACTGATTGGATTTGCAAAAAGTTATCAACGTAAGGGGAATTTTCGTATTTTTTTCACCCAACTTTTAACCTAAATCCAATGACAGGGTGCCATGTTTGGTGGATTTCACATTGAATTCACGTTAGTTGACAACTCAACCAAATGTAAACCAAAACTAGATGTTGAACTGACGTCTGTGCCCAGTCCAGTGGGTTCTTGATGTCATAAGGTGAATGCACCAATTTGTAAGTCGCTCTGGATAAGAGCGTCTGCTAAATGACTTAAATGTAATGTAAATGTTCTCTGTCTTCATAGCCACCTTAAATATGTCCACGGTGACAGTCAATCAGTCACCCTTCACACTCGATTCAGATCACCCACATCTCATAATTACCACACATGTCCTCTATAAACAATATATCTCCATCTCATGATTACCACACATGTCCTCTATAAACAATATATCTCCATCTCATGGATACCACACATTCCTCTGAAAACCCCTCAGATATTACTACTGCCACTCACAAGCAGCAGTCACATTATGCATTCCATCCATTTATTCATAGCATGCATGATGTCAGCGCGCGTGTCACTTCTGTCACAACCTCTAGAATCCCTCTGCATGAGGAAGACCCATTACGGAGGACAGAGGGAGACAGCGACATCCTGGAACAGTCAATGCGACCTGCCAAGTGTCAGCAGGTGCATCCCTGAATGACCGTGTCCCTGTATCTTTGGCATTGTACACTGTGGTAAGCAAAAGCTTATTTGGGACCTAATGTTATGGCTGAAGTCGGAAGTTTACATAAACTTGGGTTGGAGTCGTTAAAACTAATTTTTCAACCACTCCACACATTTCTTGTCAACAAACTATAGTTTGGGCAAGTCAGTTAGGACATCTACTTTGTACATGACACAAGTCATTTTTCCAACAATTTTTCACAGACAGATTATTTCACTTCTAATTCACTGTATCACAATTCCAGTGGGTCAGAAGTTTACATACACTAAGTTGACTGTGCCTTTAAACAGCTTGGAAAATTCCAGAAAAGTATGTCATGGCTTTAGAAGCTTCTTATAGACTAATTGACATAATTTGAGTCAATTGGAGGTGTACCTGTGGACGTATTTCAAGGCCTACCTTCAAACTCAGTGCCTCTTTGCTTGACATCATGGGAAAATCAAAAGAAATCAGCCAAGACCTTTTGTAGATCTCCTCAAGTATGGTTCATCCTTGGCAGCAATTTCCAAATGCCTGAAGGTACCATGTTCATCTGTACAAATAATAGTACGCAGCTGTCAAACCGCTCAGGAAGGAAACGTGTTCTGTCTCCTAGAGATGAACGTACTTTGGTGCGAAAAGTGCAAATCAATCCAGAACAACAGCAAAGGACCTTGTGAAGATGCTGGAGGAAACAGGTACAAAAGTATCTATATCCACAGTAAAACGAGTCCTATATCGACATAACCTGAAAGGCCGCTCAGCAAGGAAGAAGCCACTGCTCCAAAACCGCCATAAAAAAGCCAGACTACGGTTTGCAACTGCACATGGGGACAAAGATCGTACTTTTTGGAGAAATGTCCACTGGTCTGATGAAACAAAAATTGAGCTGTTTGGCCATAATGACCATCGTTATGTTTGGAGGAAAAATCGGGAGGCTTGCAAGCCGAAGAACACCATCCCAACCGTGAAGCAAGGGGGTGGCAGCATCATGTTGTGGGGGTGCTTTGCTGCAGGAGGGACTGGTGCACTTCACAAAATAGATGGTTTCATGAGGAAGGACAAATATGTGAATATATTGAAGCAACTTCACAAGACATCAATTAAAGTTAAAGCTTGGTTGCAAATGGATCTTCCAAATGGACAATAACCCCAAGCATACTTCCAAAGTTTTGGCAAAATGGCTTAAGGACAAAAAAGTCAAGGTATTGGAGTGGCCATTTCAAAGCCCTGACCTCAATCCTATAGGAAATGTGTGGGCAGAACTGAAAAAGCGTGTGTGAGCAAGGAGGCCTACAAACCTGAATCAGTTATACCAGCACTGTCAGGAGAAATAGGCCAAAATTCACCCAACTTATTGTGGAAAGCTTGTGAAAGGCTACCCGAAACGTTTGACCCAAGTTAAACAATTTAAAGGCAATGCTACCAAATACTAATTGAGTGTATGTAAACTTCTGACCAACTGGGAATGTGATGAAAGAAATACAAGCTGAAGTAAATCATTCTCTGTACTATTATTCTGACATTTCACATTCTTAAAATAAAGTGGTCATCCTAACTGATCTAAAACAGGGGATTTGTACTAGGATTAAATGTAAGGAATTGTGAAAAACTGAGTTTGAATGTATTTGGCTAAGGTGTATGTAAACTTCTGACTTCAACTGAAATGCAGAGCCCCTTTCACACACAAGCACCGCTGTCGTTTCACTCGCTTGCACCTGGGCGACCATTGAAATGATACTGACATTATGAACAGTCACAGTGCTGTGAAAAAGTATTTGCGACCTTTCTAATTTTCTCTACATTTGCATATTTTTGATACTGAATGTTATCAGATCTTCAACCAAAAACTAATATTAGATAAAGGGAACCCGAGTGAACAAATAACAACAATTACATACTTATTTAATTTGTTTTGGGTTTTCAAGCATGAACTGCTCGCTCCATCACACTACCACCACCATGCTTAACCGGTGGTATGAGGATCTTACTGTGGATTGCAGTGTTTGGATTTCGCCAGGCATAATGGGACCCATATCGTCCAAAAAGTTACACTTTTTACTCATTTGTCTTTAGGACATTCTTCCAAGAGTCTTGATGATGATCCAGGTACATTTTTGACAAATTTGTGTCCGATTCTGGACGACCTGGGTCCCATTACGTTTGGCGAAAACCAAACACTGCATTCTACAGTAAGAACCTCATACCAATGGTCAAGCATGGTGGTGGTAGTGTCATGGTTTGTGGATGCGTTGCTGCCTCAGGACCTGGACGACTTTAGAAGGAAGCATGAATTCTGCTCGGTATCAGAGAATTCTACAGGACAATGTCAGGCCATCCATCTGTGAGCTGAAGCTGATGTGCAGCTGGGTCATGCAGCAAGACAATGATTCAAAACGCACAACCAAGTCTACAGTATATGAAAATGGTTAAAAAGCAACACATTTGAAGATGTGGAATGGCCTAGTCAAAGTCCAGACCTAATCCCAATTGAGATGATGTGTGAAGACTTGAAATGAGCGGTTCATGCTTGAACACCCAAGAAAATGTTGCTGAGTTAAAGCAGCTCTGCATGCAAGAGTGGGCCAAAATTCCTCTTCAGTGATGTGAGAAACTGATCAACATCTACAGGAAGCATTTGGTTGGAGTCATTGCAGCTAAAGGTGTCACAACCAGTTATTGATTGTAAGGGGGTAATTACTTTTTCACACAGGGAAATTCGGTGTTGCGTAACTTTTTTAATTAAATCAATTAAATAAGTATATATTTTTTGTGGTTATTTGTAAACTCAGGTTCCCTTTATATAATTTTTGGTTTTGATTGAAGATCTGATAACATTCAGTATCAGAAATATATTTTTTTAAATACAGAAAATCACAAATTGGACTAATTATTTTTCACAGCACTGTATATAAATGTGTAATGTTGCACAAAATTGTGTTGTCAAGACGCCACAAGCCACATCGATCATTATGTACATATCTAACCTACAGTACAGCACCTTTTTCCCCCACACTGCTCGACGCACCTCACCTCCGTTCCGTCCGCAGAACAAAAACAATAAGGTGCTGGGGCTGATCTGCCAACATTTTTCAGGGTCATAACTGTTTTTACCCAGACATCCACAGTACAAGCAGTGAATTGGTGAAAATAAGGGTGAAGCCAGTGTGAAAGTGGGAGACGGACACTGATGACGTTGAACACATGACTGTATTTAACCACTAGGGGACACTGTTGCATATATAAACAACTCTAATTTGACTACATCACTGTAGTTATTTTCTCGACTATGAAACATACTTTGACTGTTATCTGTCTGTACACCAGTAGTGTTTCTCAGTATGAACATAGCTCAGTTTTTCTTCCCATGATCCAAAAATAGAATTGTAGAGATGGGGGCCTCTAAAGATACAATATGGACGTTTAGTTGCTTATTGTTTACATCAAATGTTGTCTTGGATGTTGGCTGTATGGCGGATGATATAATATTACTAAATAGCTTATCTCATGAAACCATATAAATCCTTAATTTTGTACCACCCATGAGGTAATTTCCGGGCCATATATTTGTCCCTTGGCTCAAAAGCACAACCAGAGGCAAAGGTTATGTATAGCGTCTTTAACTTTAAATTAGAAATATACTCTGTAATAGGCAGATAAACCAGAAAGACTGACAGAGAGCAGAAAATTAATCAGAAACTGACAAGCCACAGTCAGAGCATCATGAGCAAGGGGTCTAGAGAGGCGTTCAATGGAAGGGTTTAATGGTTTTAATGACCCTGCTCCGGCCTATTATTATTTCTATTGTTATTATTCTTATTATTATTTTTATTGTGTAACCAGAGCAAACCAATTAGGACCAGGCTCTCATTAACAAGGGTGCCATGGTAACAATAAATCAACATGATCAGTCTCAATAAAAACATTACACATTTACAATTACACATTACAGCAACACTAATTCAAACGTGACAGCCTATACCCCCCCCCCCTCATCAATGAAACCATAGTCTGTCATCCGCTCTTACGGCAGCACTAAGATCTCTGCTGCCCGTTATATGGCGATCTTTTTAATTCGATTTTCTCTGACGTTCTGCTCCTTTTATTTCCAATGGAAATTAGATTAAAGGAGGAAAAAAAGTATGGTCCGGCCTTTCACCCAAGTACAAATTCTATATCCTGGTGAAATGAGGGTTATATTTCCTATAAGAAAGAGGCTTTTAGTAGTCTAGGCTATGCCCTTCTCGGGGTATAGACTCATCTTCAGCTCGACGGATCTTGTTGCCATGGCGACGTCAATGTTGTCGACACGAGGGAATTGAGAACAGTCCACTTGTTTGAACACTCATTGATGGCACGGGGGAAACAAAAAGAAATCAACGCTTTGTTTAATGGCGACGGCTCAAATTATACATCGAGGGATATGCATCTTGGCTGTTGTAATGGATTTGTTCTTTGCCCGTGTAGCAGTAGGTGGCCAATGTATTGTTTATCTGCCTGCGTATTATTGAGTGAAGCAGTGATGCTTGGGGATATTAATGCATTTGCTCTGTGGTAGTTTATAGTTGCCATTTGTTTCCTCACAACAGGCTTCCATACCAATAGAAATCCTTAAAAAGCTACCTCGGAGGAATAGAACAAAACATTTTGAGGTCAGATAGTTGACGGTGTTGAAAAAGGCTTTACCCAATACCGTTTTACCAGGTCATCGCTGTAGATGTGGATCAGGTTTATACAGATTCAACAAAAATACACTTCACTGGTCTGTAAAAAAAAATTAAGGTGTGTAAAACTGACAGATTTGTTTCCCTTTCCAACAGTCATGTGGCAGAACTGACTTTGTCACGTGCCGAATACAACAAGTGTAGACTTTACCATGAAATGCTTACTTACAAGCCCTTAACCAACACTGCAGTTCAAGAAGAGTTAAGAAAATATTTACCAAGTAGACCAAAATAAAAAGTTATACTAAAAAGTAACACAATAAGAATAACAATAACGAGGCTATATACAGGGGGCACCGGTACCGAGTCAGTGTGCGGGGATACAGGTTAGTGTGGGGGTGAAGTGACTATGCATAGATAATAAACAGTAGTACAGGTTAGTTGAGGTAATCTGTACATGTAGGTAGGGGTGAAGTGACTATGCATAGATAATAAACAGTAGTACAGGTTAGTTGAGGTAATCTGTACATGTAGGTAGGGGTGAAGTGACTATGCATAGATAATAAACAGTAGTACAGGTTAGTTGAGGTAATCTGTACATGTAGGTAGGGGTGAAGTGACTATGCATAGATAATAAACAGTAGTACAGGTTAGTTGAGGTAATCTGTACATGTAGGTGGGGGTGAAGTGACTATGCATAGATAATAAACAGTAGTACAGGTTAGTTGAGGTAATCTGTACATGTAGGTGGGGGTGAAGTGACTATGCATAGATAATAAACAGTAGTACAGGTTAGTTGAGGTAATCTGTACATGTAGGTGAAATTGAAGTGACTATGCATAGATAATAAACAGTAGTACAGGTTAGTTGAGGTAATCTGTACATGTAGGTGATAATGAAGTGACTATGCATAGATAATAAACAGTAGTACAGGTTAGTTGAGGTAATCTGTACATGTAGGTAGGGGTGAAGTGACTATGCATAGATAATAAACAGTAGTACAGGTTAGTTGAGGTAATCTGTACATGTAGGTGGGGGTGAAGTGACTATGCATAGATAATAAACAGTAGTACAGGTTAGTTGAGGTAATCTGTACATGTAGGTGGGGGTGAAGTGACTATGCATAGATAATAAACAGTAGTACAGGTTAGTTGAGGTAATCTGTACATGTAGGTGGGGGTGAAGTGACTATGCATAGATAATAAACAGTAGTACAGGTTAGTTGAGGTAATCTGTACATGTAGGTGGGGGTGAAGTGACTATGCATAGATAATAAACAGTAGTACAGGTTAGTTGAGGTAATCTGTACATGTAGGTAGGGGTGAAGTGACTATGCATAGATAATAAACAGTAGTACAGGTTAGTTGAGGTAATCTGTACATGTAGGTGGGGGTGAAGTGACTATGCATAGATAATAAACAGTAGTACAGGTTAGTTGAGGTAATCTGTACATGTAGGTGGGGGTGAAGTGACTATGCATAGATAATAAACAGTAGTACAGGTTAGTTGAGGTAATCTGTACATGTAGGTAGGGGTGAAGTGACTATGCATAGATAATAAACAGTAGTACAGGTTAGTTGAGGTAATCTGTACATGTAGGTGGGGGGTGAAGTGACTATGCATAGATAATAAACAGTAGTACAGGTTAGTTGAGGTAATCTGTACATGTAGGTGGGGGTGAAGTGACTATGCATAGATAATAAACAGTAGTACAGGTTAGTTGAGGTAATCTGTACATGTAGGTAGGGGTGAAGTGACTATGCATAGATAATAAACAGTAGTACAGGTTAGTTGAGGTAATCTGTACATGTAGGTGGGGGTGAAGTGACTATGCATAGATAATAAACAGTAGTACAGGTTAGTTGAGGTAATCTGTACATGTAGGTAGGGGTGAAGTGACTATGCATAGATAATAAACAGTAGTACAGGTTAGTTGAGGTAATCTGTACATGTAGGTGGGGGTGAAGTGACTATGCATAGATAATAAACAGTAGTACAGGTTAGTTGAGGTAATCTGTACATGTAGGTGGGGGTGAAGTGACTATGCATAGATAATAAACAGTAGTACAGGTTAGTTGAGGTAATCTGTACATGTAGGTGGGGGTGAAGTGACTATGCATAGATAATAAACAGTAGTACAGGTTAGTTGAGGTAATCTGTACATGTAGGTGGGGGTGAAGTGACTATGCATAGATAATAAACAGTAGTACAGGTTAGTTGAGGTAATCTGTACATGTAGGTAGGGGTGAAGTGACTATGCATAGATAATAAACAGTAGTACAGGTTAGTTGAGGTAATCTGTACATGTAGGTGGGGGTGAAGTGACTATGCATAGATAATAAACAGTAGTACAGGTTAGTTGAGGTAATCTGTACATGTAGGTGGGGGGGTGAAGTGACTATGCATAGATAATAAACAGTAGTACAGGTTAGTTGAGGTAATCTGTACATGTAGGTGGGGTGAAGTGACTATGCATAGATAATAAACAGTAGTACAGGTTAGTTGAGGTAATCTGTACATGTAGGTAGGGGTGAAGTGACTATGCATAGATAATAAACAGTAGTACAGGTTAGTTGAGGTAATCTGTACATGTAGGTGGGGGTGAAGTGACTATGCATAGATAATAAACAGTAGTACAGGTTAGTTGAGGTAATCTGTACATGTAGGTGGGGGGTGAAGTGACTATGCATAGATAATAAACAGTAGTACAGGTTAGTTGAGGTAATCTGTACATGTAGGTAGGGTGAAGTGACTATGCATAGATAATAAACAGTAGTACAGGTTAGTTGAGGTAATCTGTACATGTAGGTGGGGGTGAAGTGACTATGCATAGATAATAAACAGTAGTACAGGTTAGTTGAGGTAATCTGTACATGTAGGTAGGGGTGAAGTGACTATGCATAGATAATAAACAGTAGTACAGGTTAGTTGAGGTAATCTGTACATGTAGGTAGGGGTGAAGCATAGACTATGTAGGGTAGATAATAAACAGTAGCCATACAGGTTAGTTGAGGTAATCTGTACATGTAGGTGGGGGTGAAGTGACTATGCATAGATAATAAACAGTAGTACAGGTTAGTTGAGGTAATCTGTACATGTAGGTAGGGGTGAAGTGACTATGCATAGATAATAAACAGTAGTACAGGTTAGTTGAGGTAATCTGTACATGTAGGTGGGGGTGAAGTGACTATGCATAGATAATAAACAGTAGTACAGGTTAGTTGAGGTAATCTGTACATTAGGTGGGGGTGAAGTGACTATGCATAGATAATAAACAGTAGTACAGGTTAGTTGAGGTAATCTGTACATGTAGGTGGGGGTGAAGTGACTATGCATAGATAATAAACAGTAGTACAGGTTATTGAGGTAACCTGTACATGTAGGTGGGGGTGAAGTGACGATGCATAGATAATAAACAGTAGTACAGGTTAGTTGAGGTAATCTGTACATGTAGGTAGGGTGAAGTGACTATGCATAGATAATAAACAGTAGTACAGGTTAGTTGAGGTAATCTGTACATGTAGGTGGGGGTGAAGTGACGATCCATAGATAATAAACAGTAGTACAGGTTAGTTGAGGTAATCTGTACATTAGGTGGGGGTGAAGTGACTATGCATAGATAATAAACAGTAGTACAGGTTAGTTGAGGTAACCTGTACATGTAGGTGGGGGTGAAGTGACTATGCATAGATAATAAACAGTAGTACAGGTTAGTTGAGGTAACCTGTACATGTAGGTGGGGGTGAAGTGACTCCCATAGATAATAAACAGTAGTACAGGTTAGTTGAGGTAATCTGTACATGTAGGTGGGGGTGAAGTGACTATGCATAGATAATAAACAGTAGTACAGGTTAGTTGAGGTAGCTAACCTGTACATGTAGGTGGGGGTGAAGTGACTATGCATAGATAATAAACAGTAGTACAGGTTAGTTGAGGTAATCTGTACATGTAGGTGGGGGTGAAGTGACGATGCATAGATAATAAACAGTAGTACAGGTTAGTTGAGGTAATCTGTACATGTAGGTGGGGGTGAAGTGACTATGCATAGATAATAAACAGTAGTACAGGTTAGTTGAGGTAATCTGTACATTAGGTGGGGGTGAAGTGACTATGCATAGATAATAAACAGTAGTACAGGTTAGTTGAGGTAACCTGTACATGTAGGTGGGGGTGAAGTGACTATGCATAGATAATAAACAGTAGTACAGGTTAGTTGAGGTAACCTGTACATGTAGGTGGGGGTGAAGTGACGATGCATAGATAATAAACAGTAGTACAGGTTAGTTGAGGTAATCTGTACATGTAGGTGGGGGTGAAGTGACTATGCATAGATAATAAACAGTAGTACAGGTTAGTTGAGGTAAGAACCTTGGGCGTGAATCTGTACATGTAGGTGGGGGTGAAGTGACTATGCATAGATAATAAACAGTAGTACAGGTTAGTTGAGGTAATCTGTACATGTAGGTGGGGGGTGAAGTGACGATGCATAGATAATAAACAGTAGTACAGGTTAGTTGAGGTAATCTGTACATGTAGGTGGGGTGAAGTGACTATGCATAGATAATAAACAGTAGTACAGGTTAGTTGAGGTAATCTGTACATGTAGGTGGGGGTGAAGTGACTATGCATAGATAATAAACAGAGACTGTCTTGATATGTTTGGACCATGATAGTTCGTTGGTGATGTTGACACCAAGAAACTTGAAACCTGTTCTACTACAGCCCTGTCAATCTTAATGGGGTCCTGTTCGGCCCGCCTTTTCCTGTAGTCCAAAATCAGCTCCTTTCTCTTGCTCACATTGAGGGAGAGGTTGTTGTCATGGCACCACATTGTCAGTTCTCTGATCTCCTCCCTATAGGCCGTCTCATCGTTGTCGGTGATCAGGCCTACCACTGCTGTGTCGTCAGAAAACGAAATTATTGTGTTGGAGTCGTGTTTGGCCACGCAGTCGTGGGTGAACAGGGAATACAGGAGGGGACTAAATACTCTTACCACCTGGGGGCGGCCTGTCAGGAAGTCCAGGATCCGGTTGCAGAGGGAGGTGTTCCAGAATCCTTAGCTTAGTGATGAGCTTCGTGGGCACTATGGTGTTAAACGATGAGCTGTAGTCAATCAACAGCATTCTCACATAGGTGTTCCTTTTTTCCAGGTGAGAAAGGGCAGTGAGGAGTGTAATAGAGATTGCGTCATCTGTGGATCTGTTGGGGCGGTATGCAAATTGGAGTGAGTCTAGGGTGTCTGGTTTGGATGCTGTTGAACTTCATGTCTACCACGGGGCGGTAAATCCTTTAGGCAGGTTACCTTCACTTCCTTGAGCATAGGGACTATGGTGGTCTGCTTGAAACATGTAGGTATTACAGACAGGGAGAGATTGAAAATGTCAGTGAAGACACTTGGCAGTTGGTCCGCGCAAGCTTTGAGTACACGTCCTGGTAATCCGTCTGGTCCAGCGGCTTTGTGAATGTTGACCTGTTTAAAGGTTTTGTTCACATCGGCTGCCAATGCATTCCTTGCAATGGTTCTTTGTAATTAGTAAGAAGAGAAAGCAAGCCTGTTATTAACATAGGAACAACACAGCAAAGATGGTACAATATACAACAACAAAAAATCTCCCCCAAAAAAAGTACATCACCTTTGAACACTATGGTAATTACTTTTCAATGTTTTTCAAAACAAAAATAAAGAACAGCTGTAGATTAATCATAGTCCCACTGCATTTCACCATATTCCCACTGCGTGACATCATAGTCCCACTGCATTTCATCATAGTCCCACTGCGTGACATCATAGTCCCACTGCATTTCATCATATTCCCATTGCGTGACATCATAGTCCCACTGCATTTCATCATAGTCCCACTGCGTTACATCATAGTCCCACTGCGTGACATCATAGTCCCACTGCATTTCATCATATTCCCACTGCGTGACATCATAGTCCCACTGCCTTTCATCATAGTCCCACTGCGTGACATCATAGTCCCACTGCATTACATCATAGACCCACTGCATTACATCATAGTCCCACTGTATTACATCATAGTCCCACTGTATTACATCATAGTCCCACTGTATTACATCATAGTCCCACTGCATTACATCATAGTCCCACTGTATTACATCATAATCCCACTGTATTACATCATAGTCCCACTGTATTACATCATAGTCCCACTGTATTACATCATAGACCCACTGCATTACATCATAGTCCCACTGTATTACATCATAGTCCCACTGCATTACTCTGTCAATAGTAACTCACATCATTCTGTGATTCAGTATTTGATCATTGGTGAGGTTTCCAAATTGAGTAACAGGAAAAATACTAAGGTGTGCACTTTGGTAACACCACAGTTATCAAGCATATCACACACTGTCCACGAAGCATACCACACACTGTCCACAAAGCATACCACACACTGTCCACAAAGCATACCACACACTGTCCATGAAGCACACCTCGCACTGTCCACAAAGCATACCCCACACTGTCCATACCAGGCATACCACATACTGTCCATACCAAGCATACCACACACTGTCCATACAAAGCATACCACACACTGTCCATACAAAGCATACCACACACTGTCCATACCAAGCATACCACACACTGTCCATGAAGCATACCACACACTGTCCATGAAGCATACCACACACTGTCCACGATGCATACCACACACTGTCCACAAAGCATACCACACACTGTCCACAAAGCATACCACACACTGTCCACGAAGCACACCCCGCACTGTCCACAAAGCATACCACACACTGTCCATACAAAGCATACCACACACTGTTCATACAAAGCATACCACACACTGTCCATACCAAGCATACCACACAATGCCCATACCAAGCATACTGCACACTGTCCATACCAAGCATACTGCACACTGCCCATACCAACCATACTGCACACTGCCCATACCAAGCATACCACACACTGACCATACCAAGCATACCACACACTGTCCATACCACGCATACCACACACTGACCATACCAAGCATACCACACACTGTCCACAAAGCCTGCCTAAATTGAGAGACTGAGTTTGTCCATGTGCTCTTACCATGTTGTGAAATAGAAAGTTCTAATGATACTAGACTGTTGCTGTGTAGAGGTTTTAGTGACGGAAGAACCTGAGTTGGAGTTGCTAATTATGATCAATGCTGTGAGTACAGATGAAAAAGATATGGCAAATAGAAAAACTGGATATTCAGAGACAGATGGGATGGGTTGAGAGGAGCTGAAGGGTGGGATAAAATAACAGGGAAAATATTTACAAAATATATACACTTTTGAGCCTGTATATACACCATTCAGCCTGTAATCGAACCCACAAATGCTGAGGCTCCAGATTCTCAACTAGTCTAAATTTGTATTGCCTCTTTAATTAGCACAACAGTGTTCAGCTGTGCTAACATTATTGCAAAAGGGTTTTCTAATGATCAATTAGCCTTTTAAAATTATAAACTTGGATTAGCTAACACAACGTGCCATTGGAAAACAGGAGTGATGGTTGCTGATAATGGGCCTCTGTACGCCTATGTAGATATTCCATTAAAAATCAGTCGTTTTCAGCGACAATAGTCATTTACAACATTAACAATGTCTTCACTGTATTTCTGATCGATTTAATGTTATTTTAATGGACAACAAATGAGCTTCTTTTTTTTTTAAAACAAGGACATTTCGAAGTGAACCCAAACTTTTGAATGGTAGTGTATATACAGTTCAAGTCAGAAGTTTACACACTTGGGTTGGAGTCATTAAAACTCATTTTTCAAAAATTCCACAAATGTCTTGTTATTAGCAAACTATAGTTTTGGCAAGTCGGTTAGGACATCTACTTTGTGCATGATACAAGTCATTTTTCCAACAATTGTTTACAGACAGATTATTTCACTTCTAATTCACTGTATCACAATTCCAGTGGGTCAGAAGTTTACATACAATAAGTTGACAGTGCCTTAACAGCTTGGAAAATTCCAGAAAATGATGTCATGGCTTTAGAAGCTTCTGATAGGATAATAGACAGCATTTGAGTCAATTAGAGGTGTACCTGTGGATATATTTCATGGACTACCTTCAAACTCAGTGCCCCTTTACTTGACATCAGGGGAAAATCAAAAGAAATCAGCCAAGACCTGGTTCATCCTTGGGAGGAATTTCCAAACGCCTGAAGGTACCACGTTCATCTGTACAAGTAATAGTACGCAAGTTTAAACACCATGGGACCACGCACCCGTCATACCGTTCAGGAAGGAGACGCGTTCTGTCTCCTAGAGATGAACGTACTTTGGTGTGAAAAGTGCAAATCAATCCTAGAATAAAAGCAAAGGATCGGTTTGCCAGGCTACTGTTTGCAACTGCACATGGGGACAAAGACTGTACTTTTTGGAGAAATGTCCTCTGGTCTGATGAAACAAAAATATAACTGTTTGGCAATATTGACCATCGTTATGTTTGGAATAAAAAGGGGGTGGCTTGCAAGCCGAAGAACACCATCCCAACCATGAAGCATGGGGGTGGCAGCATCATGTTGTGGGGTGCTTTGCTGCAGGAGGGACTGGTGCACTTCACAAAATAGATGGCTTCATGAGGAGGGAAATTACATGGATATATTGAAGCAGCATCTCAAGATATCAGCTTGGTTGCAAATGGGTCTTCCAAATGGACAATGACCCCAAGCATACTTCCAAAGTTGTGGAAAAATGGCTTAAGGACAACAAAGTCAAGGTATTGGAGTGGTCATCTCAAAGCCCTGACCTCAACCCTATAGAACATGTGTGGGCAGAACTGAAAAAGCATGTGTGAGCAAGGAGGGCTGCAAACCTGATTGAGTTACACCAGCTCTGTCAGGAGGAATGGGCCAAAATGTACCCAACTTATTGTGGGAAGCTTGTGGAAGGCTACCCGAAACGTTTGACCCAAGATAAACAATTTAAAGGCAATGCTACCAAATTCTAATTGAGTGTATGTAAACTTCTGACCCACTGGGAATGTGACATTTCACATTCTTAAAATAAGTGGTGATCCTAACTGACCTAAGACAGGGAATGTTTACTAGGATTAAATGTCAGGAATTGTGAAAAACTGAGTTTAAATGTATTTGGCTCAGGTGTATGTAAACTTCTGACTTCAACTCTAAATACAGGTTATTTACCCCAAACTATATGGGGGGGATTGGAAATGATGCAGAAAATGACATTGATAGAAGCCAAGAATCTATCTGCAATATTAAAGATGATCCACCCCCTAAAAGATAATTTTCAAATTAGAAGATAAAAGTTGTGCATGTATGAATTCTCCAAAATCCTCCATGACGTGCATGCAACGCCCCGTGATTTAAATATAGCTGGTCTTTCTGAAGGTGTCGTCCAGGAGAGCAGCTGTTGCTTACAGCTAGGATGAAACGACCCACCCCAGCAGATGGGACCTTGTCGAGACACCTGGCCTTTAAATGTGTATTTCTCACTTATCAGTTCAGCTTGTCGAAATATAAAATGTCTGGTGCAGAGTATCAATTACTCACCATCCCATGTCTTTACCAGTCAACCCATGTCTCTCTAGAGCCATACCTCTGTACTACTTTGCATGGCACTTATTAAAGTGAAAGACAAATGAGGGAAACTAAGGATAAATAGAAAGAACATTTAAAAAAAGAGAAAAAAAAGAGTGGAAAACAGACCGTATTCTTCCTCGTTTATATCCTTGTTTTGATGTGGTGATCCATCAATGGGATATAGGTAGTATGAAATAAAATAATGAATTACTACTGGGAACATTTTTCAATTATAGTGACGTGCCGTACAATGAGCTGTTTTTCTTAAAATACTATTTTGAAAGTCTCAAACTCATTGCATCTCCATTGTAAAAGTTGCATGAGTACCCTCGGGTGGTTAGTTACAACAACACATGGAATATAACACAAAACACTGTGTGGGAACTGTGCCAGTTGAATTTCAAGCACTTAGGTTCTTTGACAAACTAAAGTTGGCTAAGCTGTGTCCATTGAATAGTCCAACATCAAATAGCACTTACTACAATGGGGTCCAGAATTATCGGAATCCTTGATAAAGATGAGCAAACATTCATCAAATTCATCAAGGGTGCTAATAATTACAGACCCCACTGTATGTGCCACACAAATACAGCCCCCCATAATCATTGATTATGGCACTGTAACTTTGTTTTCATGACCACATCCTAGATGTCACGTGGTATCTGTGATCAATGTCTCTGCCCCAACAAGCAAGTGACCTGGAAAGCATGCTGGGCTCTGCTGTTAAACCAATATACGTCGCTGTACATGTTAATTACAAATACCGTTCACAGAGTGTGTGCACTTGTTGAGCGCTCTCATGCCTTCTGTAAAGGGGAAAAGATTATGTCTAGAATGTCAGTGGGTCTATAATGAAAGTAGGTCCCCACATCCGTATGACTATGGGTGCTAACCAGCAGGGGGGTTGAAACTCAGTTGTCAGTTATAGGCAGAGAGCATGATGGGAAGCCAACACATCTAGGACGATCAGTGATATAGACGCTGTGGGACGGAAAACCCATTTGAAATCTGTCCCACCCAGCTCGCCATGGTTCAGTTGCCTGTGCGAGCAATTTCTGATGGTGCAGCTCCAAGCTCCAAGCACCAAATGCAGAACGGATCGGCAAAAGGATCAACGAATGGATCGGCGAAGACGGGTCGCGGGACAATGGCCAACTGGACCACCGGTGCCCCGCAGCGGCAAAACCATCCCCGGCCCCAGACAGCCCGGACAACCTCCCTCACCCGGCAGGAGTGCAGTTCCTGCTCTTCCATCGCCTCCTGTCCCATCTCCTCCGGAAGGCATACTGACCAAGAGGAGGATCCACCTCCACGCTGCCCCTCCAGCATCTCCTCCCCCAGCCTCCACAAATCCATCTCCAATTCCAGCCAAAGTCCCAAGGGCTCTCTACCCAGTCTTTACTCATATGGCCCCAGCCCCAAGGGCTCTCTACCCAGCCTCCAAGGCTCCTTACCCAGCTTGAAGGGATCCATCTCTGGGTTGAGGCGCTCTTTGGCGAGTCTGGATCGCTCCAGCCCGGGCCCGCGTAGCTCCAGCCCCAGCCCTAGCCCCAGCTTGCGCAGCTCCAGTCCCAGCTTGCGCAGCTCTAGCCCCAGTCTTCAGAGCACATCTAGCTCCAGCGTGTGCAGCGGAAGCTCCAGCGAGGATGACAGCTGGGATACCAACAGCTGGAGTTCCGGGGCCACTTGCCTGCTACGCACCTCCATAAAGCAGCACAGCGACGAGGTGTTCCGTGCCCGTGCCAGCTCCCCTGGTCCTGGTGGCAGGGCCAATGAGGCCACCGCCAGTGACACGTCTACAGAGAATGTCTACCAGACCTTGGGGAACTGCGAGGGTGATAGCGGAATGGATAGAGCCGAAAGCCAGGAGGAGGCGGCGCAAGTGTTGAAAGTAAAGTGGGATTCAACCCAAAGCCTGTCGTCATCCAGCAACCAGGGCCAAAGCAAGATTGTGACCTTCTCAGCACAGCAGGAGCAGAAACTGGAGGAGCGTCTCAAGTTCTCCCAGTTCCTAGATGAGGTCACAAATAGGGTACTGGTTCCAGGGAGTCCATGGGAGTCCTTCAACCCAATCCGACAGAGAACACTAGCTGCAGCTGCAGCCTCCTGGTACAGCCCAATGTCTTCCTCTCTACAGCCCATTCAGGAACTACAAGAACCGAAGGTGGACTGTTTCCAATTGGAGCACCAGTGGAGCAAGTACAGCATTCCCAGCTGTAAGGTGCTGGACCCTGGAGAAGGCCTGAGGAAAGTGGGCCAGGTGGAAAGCTGTTTCCACTCGGAGCTGGCGTCCGTAGGGAGAACCTATCTGGAGACAGACATCGACATTGTTAGGAGACAGGATGAACTAGAGTTTAATGGCACCCTGGAGA